>NC_136891.1:25813556-25893556 GCF_949152265.1 Phoxinus phoxinus
TCGTACAAGTGAGTGGTTCTGGTTTGAACAATGAGACCAGACAGAATTGGGGTTTGACTGCTTAAATGGAGTGGAGGGTGAGGGTGAATGATGTCAGGTGTGGATGATTGTGAAGTGTGTACAGGTGTGAGCCAGGAGGGATTGTGGGAAATGTAGTAAGGAGGTGACCGGTGATGGTGAAGTGACTGGACTGGTGACGGAAGATCGTGCTGAGGCGACTTGACTGGTGACTGAGGATTGTGACAAACTGAACAGTTGAAAATAATGTGAACTAGGCCTACTAATGTTAAATGGATAGTTCACCTAAAGTCACCTTATACCCTTGTGTTGTTACAAAACCTTAATTGATCTTCAAAACACAAATTCATGTATTTTCAATTAAACCTGAGAGATTTCTGTCCCTTGTAAGTTCATCCACCAAAACCATGGCAATCATAAAACAAAATGTATATAATTCGAACCGTTTAATCAAAGTTTTCTGAAGAGACACGGTTGTTTTATAAGATGAACAGATTTCATTTAGGCTTTTATTCACATATAAATATAGATCAATTCACATGCATAGAGCAAATGAAATATGGTAAACGGAAGCTCAAAGTTTTAGTTGTGTGGACATTCAACGGGAGGTCAGATTTCTCAGTTTTCATTAAAAATACCTTTGTGTTTCAAAAATAAACGAAAAGCTCATGGGCTTGGAATGATGGGTGGCAATTTTCATTTATGGGTATATAACACTTTACATGTTAAATAAACATAAATGTATTCAGAAATATGTCTGTATTTAGAAATTAAAATGCTAAATTATATGTCTGCAGTTGGAAAACAACAAACTCAAAGCATTTTTTGCTGTTGTACATCACCAATTTGAATAAAGAAGATTAAAACTCAGCTCAAAGTTATTCCATCTAATGAATGTTATTGTAGATCTTCTCTCGTCTCGACACCGCTCCACGCTGGCATCACACAAAAGAGAGTTTGACCTTCCTTTGGTGAGATGGCTGAAGCGATGGTTTTGTGCTCTTCCTGACAATTCAGCAGGGGTTTCAAACATAATGCATTCGATGCCATGCACTGTAGCTGGTCATGGCCACAGTCTTTAATAAATATCTGTGACAACAGACCGACAGAAAGGAGAAGCATTATAACCAACAACCAGCTAATGTCTCCGTGCACTTTCATGAGGCTGCGGATGCATTATTCAGCTTCAGAATAGATGGCTTCCCACTGCATTTTTCATGGTCTTCTATTCTCTACCTTATTTATTTTCTTCCTTGCACTTTCAAACACTTCTTTTTTTTATTCTCACTGACTCTGTATGTATGTATGTGTGTGTGTGTGCTCTCACTCAGTCTCGTCGGGGCCTAGAGGTGTGATCGTGTGTGTGTCACTGTGCAGATTTTGATGTCGTGTTTATTCTCAGGCATTGCGTCTGTCTGAAGAGATGCAACTTCACACGGGCAAAAAAAAACAAAAAAAAAACACTTCAGAGATCTGAACCGAGACGACTTACAGGGCCTTAAGAAAAAAAATCTCTGCAAAGAGAACGGGGCTCCCTGCCATTAAAAGTCTCTTTAGCAACAGATGCATACATTTTCATAGAAAACATCTTGCGGCGTTATCTTGTTTGGAGTGGAAAGTTTTTCATATATCTCAAATTATCCTTGCGAGCAGTTCAATTTCAGTATGCTTCTTTGTTGGTGTCACGGTTTCACTTCGGCACGTCACACCCACACTGGGTTTTCGCTCACCCAAATAAACGTCTACACCTGTTCATAAAAGCATTTGTATGCCACTTCTGAAACATTGCAATTGGCTGTCAGTCCTCACCGACGACCACTACCTCCACAATCGCTAAAACGTTGTCGCTTTGTCAGTTCATCGCATTTTCACAAAGTTCCATTATGATCAATGAAGCTGCTAAAAATACACAATCAATCTCTTGCTTGCATCGTCTTCTCCAGAGCGCAAACATAAATATGCACTGAAGCGTTTGCCAAATCTGTTTCGTCAATATATTATTACCGTATCAACTGAGGGTGCTCTTGCTTGCGTTTGAGGGTGCTTAGCACACTCTAGCATCCCCGTAGGACCGGGTCGGCCTCTGAGTCTGGTGTTCCCTTGAGAAGGTTGTATTTAAATCTGAATATTGAGGCACATTTTCTGTTTTTAAAGTTAGTGTTTTAATTTTTAGCATGGCGCAAACATAGCATTTTCAGAGCATTATGTCAATCCACTTTTTATGTGGTCGATGTTGTGCAATAAACTTTTCTAAATTCAAAATGTCCACATATTATACAGATTCTTCCATAATTAAAATATGAGAATAAGTGTTCATGATAAACAAATGTACTCAGGTTGGTATATGGTTTTGAAAAACTTTAGTACCATTTTTAAGAAAAGTTTAAAAACGTCTAAAAGTCTATCAAATAATCTTTAGAATTTTTTTGAAGAATTTAATTACATTTTTTACAAATATTATTCTTAAATTAATTGATTTAGACAACATTACATACATATGAACATGAACATACCCTTGAAATGAACATACCCTTGAATCAAAACTAAATGAATTATTATTGCATCAAGTATATACAGTTTACTCTTTGCAAACAGAATATATAAAAACATAAGCACACACATATACTGTAATATGTAGTTTTATGTGTTGGCCTCTGTTATTTGTAAAAAAAAAAAAACAAGAAATAAAAAACTTCACTTCTAATAAAATGGAATAAAAATGTTGAAGCGTTTGTAGGAAAAATCAAAAGTGACCTTGAGAAAAAATAGCCATACAGTAGGTATGCAGCTTTTGACCAATGTAAGTGACCTCTTGTAACCATCTATTAACTTGCTGTGGTCGAGTATGGACCAGCCTCACTTTTCTATTCCTGCTCTTTTCTTTTATACTGCATAATGTGTTTAAACTGTTAGATGACCCCTCACCCTCAGAATTAAGCTTGTTCCTAAGTACTGTACAAGTAAAATAAGATTTCAAGGCACTAAAGGTGGACATATTTTGCATATTTTATTTCACGTCTAGATCTGAAATGCATTGGGTTCTTGATTATTTTAGCTTCCCAGAATATTTTAGAGGGCATTTGTCTTAGGGGGAAAAAAATTGTAGTCTTGAGAACTTTATTTGCAATTCTGTTTGAATTAGTGTGTGTAGTAGCTGGACTTGACTGCAGCCAATTCCCCCAAAATGCATTCATCCAGAAGAAGACCTTTTGTGTCATCCTTTCGACTTGACTTGGTGAAATATAATGGGCTGGCGAAGGATACTTGTGTTTTTGGTGTCAATTTAGAAATGAACGATATGCTTCAAAAAGCCACGTTTGTAGATTACACTTAGGGAGCATGTGAAACCCAGGGGAGGGGTTCTAGCTGACCAATCACAGCGCTTGCGGGCCACGTAGAATGATTTTCTGAGAGGTGGACGTCAGGCTACGGCGTGAGTTCGACACAGTTCGGGCTTTACTCTTGATCTAGGCCAGGTGATCAGCTGAGTAAATGTGGACTGGGGAAGAATACTTGTGTTTTTGATATCAGTTATCAAATGTTTGTTGATTACCTACTCTGTTTTACCAGGGGTTTTTCTCCCAGTAGCATAAAGATGGATGTCTTTTCAGTCTTTAGAGCAAAACTATAGTGCATCTAGAGCAGGATTATGCTCCAAATTTGGTTAAAATACATATGCTACTACAGACGCTCTACAAACAGATTTTAACACAATTTACATCAGTGGAAAATGTACCATCAGATGTTTTTTCTAGGATACCTCTCTCAAAACTCCATGTGGTGACACATATGTAGAATATTCCTCACATTAAGCCACCAAAACAAAAACAGAAGGAATGAAATCACAATGTGTTTCACAAATGTGACAGGTGCAGTTTTATAGAAAGACAGCAACTGTCTCATCTCATACAACATTTTTCCTGGAACACAGTATGATGCTGTAAGTAACACAATGTGCTGCGCAGTTTCATGTAATTACACAGGAGAAAAACAGCAGTTTTTATACAGGTTAATGCAAAACTTATGGTTTGTACATTTGGCAGGTATGGCGAAAAAGTTAACTTTGGTGCATTCCTCAAGTGACTAAGCACATTACACAATGTGGTTCATATTTAGCTATTAAAAAATACAAGTGTGTGCCTTTTGCTGTTGCTAGACTGCTTCTCACATTTCCGGTTTGGGTTTAAGAGCTTTTGTTTAAGGTTTGACAATGAAGAAGCACTTAAAAGAAAGAAAACAGTAATTTCTTTACACAGAAAGACACACGCATTCGCACTTGGGCAGATACACATCTATTTTATTTTCATTTATGAGGTTGTAGGAAATGGTTCTCACGTCTTTCTAAGTGCAGGGCTAGGTTTGAGGGCTTTGATTAAGGTTTGACAGTGTGATATTCTTTTGATTATGCAGACAGCATGAAGGGGTTTATTCTGCCTCCAAATATGAATATTAACTGTCAACGTCCAGTAGAAGCACTTTGAAAGGATTGCACTGAAAAGTAGTTGCTTCTATTTTCCTTTGCCTCATTAAAATGAAGGGGAGAGATGCTGAAGAGACTTTTGTATGGTAATGTAAATGTGCAAAATCAGCTATTTTTTTTAGTGATTGTGTAGCTTTGAACTGTAAACACATTAAAAAAAAAATTCATCTCATATACTTAATTGAGATGAGAATCTATGAATCTAAATGGAAAGCTGAATGAAAACATTGAAAATGTGGTCATTATTTACTCATGATAAAGAAAAGGAAAAATCCTTTTTAAAAAATCGAATTTACTACGTGCCAAGATTTTATAAATGTACTCTGATTCATGTTGTGTTAATATGGCTTCATTGGTGATTTCTGAAAAAGATTGTGAATGAACTCAATTTGAATAAAATTCAATTAAAGGTATTGTAATCTTATTCTACATATTTAAATAGATAAAATGTAATAAACATTTTTATATATTTATTATTTAATAAAAAGAAGGCTTATGGAAGAAAAATTGACCAGTGCATGAAAAAAAAAGTCTTGTTACAAAGATGGATTGTGTAACAAACACAATTTCTTTTTTTAAAACTTTATATAATTACATTATATAATGGCTTAAAATCAAGAGTTTTAATTTTTGGGTGAACTATCCCTTTAACTACACTTTAATCATATCAGCACATATGTTCTTTCAAGCATATATCATGCTGTTCTCAAAGCATCTTAGGGCCTGTTTACACGTACATGGTTATTTAGAAAAACGGAGACATTTCCCTTCGGTTGTGCCCCTCGTTTACACGCAAACGGAGAATTCTCCTCTGAAAACGATTCTTTCTAAAAACTCCGGCCAGAGTGGAGATTTTGGAAAACTCCGTTTGCACGTTTGCATGTAAACTGAAAAACGCGGAGTTTTAGGCACGACGTCAAAGTATGTGACTATTTTCGGGATTCTGGTTGGCTAACATGGGCTTGAGCTTCTCGTTACACTGCCACCTACAGGTTTGGCATGCTCTTGACGGCATATACACGGGTTCGTGTGCACAGGGTTATTTATGAAAACGAAGAGGGGTGAAATGTCCGTTTATGAAAATAGCCGTCCTAGTGTAAACGTAGCCTTAATCTGTAGTGTGTGCATAATGTATGAATGCACTCAAACAACCTGTGTGTATCTGACACTCAATGTGTGATTTCACACACCTGAGATCTATCTCATCACTGCTGCCTGCCTGTTTCTTAAAACATGGAAAAGTAAATATATCAGTTTCACATCTGTCGGCACGAGGATTCCACTCACCGGTGAACCACAGCTTGCATGGAACTCACTGCATGTAAATGAGACATCACAATGCCGCTTACCAGGAGAAAGCTGTCAGCCATGATTACCAATCACCTTGAAATGATAATTATCTTCCATTTGCTGGGTGTTATCCGTAAGCAAGATAGACAGGTCAGGGCTTAGAATGGATGTTCAGGACTTCTCTCCTTATTTAATATTTACTTGGTCATTAAAGATAGCTGGAGAGGATCTCAGCACTTTGCTTTGATTTGGTTGGTTATTATGCAAGACACTGATTGAAAGGAACATTCAAACTCGTCAGAGTTTTTAGATGCCATTGCAAAGTTTCTTAGTGACAAGACATGGTCTTTGATCCCTTTGATAAAGAGATGCTCTGTTCTGAAACCTAGTGAGATGCTCCCATATAATGAATGGTCACCAAAATTAGTTTTTCAAGATGTCTTATGTGTTCTGCAGAAGTAAGAAAGTCATACAGAGTAAATGATGACATAATTTTCATTTTTGGATGAACTAACCCTTTATTTTTATTTTTAATGAGTGTGGTGATATGTGTACAAGTTTGTGATTGACTGTTAGCTGCAGGGTCCAGGGTTGCTGGGCAACAGAGGCGGGGTTATAGAGAGACAGTCATAAGCCGCGTTTCCTTTACCATAACATCGGTTAAAGGTACAATATGTAGGATTTATGCAGTAAAATATCCAAAAACCACTAGGCTGTATGTTATATATTTTGTTTAGTTGATTACTTACAATATCCCAAATGTTTCCAACTATTTGTAAATCATGAGAAAATTGCGACTTTAACCAATGAAACTTAGCGTGTGAGCAGGGGTGAGTGTGTCACCAGTCAATGGCGTCATATCCGCGTTACCCTCGGTTTCCGCTCGTACTGCCATAGTAACCATGGCGACAGACGTGGACAACTGGGTTATGCCTAGCAGGACGCTCACGCTGTTGTTGTTTTGTTCAAACATTATGGACCATGGCAAGCAAACTTTGAGACAAAAAGAGGACTAAAACAAAGATCAACATCTTCCAAGATGCAGAGAACTCCGCGACTAACTTCGACTTGCATGTACTTTATTAGACAGGTGAGCAAATGTACATACAACTAATCAATGTTATTTAGTTCAACCAAGCGGCAACCTCCCTGTCTCTCTCTTGAAACCAACACGGAAGTGAATTAAACGGCAATTCATCGACTGGCCGCTTGAGGCTGGCTGCAGAAGGGAGTCAAATCTGTATCTCCCCCGCATGTTAAAATGCCCAACTTTACAGCAGAAAAAAACATGTTTACAGCCTGGTTCTCTCTGTGGATTTATATACAGCTAATTTTTCCCTTCATAACAACTGTGAGGGGGGTGAATTTTTTTAGAACTCACCCGTTTAGTTGATTAATATTTAAAGTTCAGCAAAATTAAGGGTGTGTCCACTTTTGAGTGACAGGTGGATTCCCGCTGATGTAAATGCTAGCCGGTTAGCCGTCACTTCACCTCAGCAAATTCCAGCTGCTGAACTTGCCATCTCTGCCGTGTTTGTTCTTTTTTTCGGGATTATTTCATATAATTTAATACACCCATTACTTCGCCCACGGCTTTTGATTCCGCCGTTGTCGTCGAGTATCGTTCGAGAGAACAACCAGCGCTGTATTTCAGTTGTTCTCCTCTGTGAACATGCACTAATGGATGTCTGACAATTTAGTTGCTTTTGTGGAGTTTTCAGATTTAAAAACGTCTATAGATATAAGGCTACACTCGTTCTGCGGTACCGTTGCTCTGGAACAGACTATAACATGCTAATGTACCGTCAGATGAAATCCTGCAGGTGTCTGTGTTTCTCCGTCCATGCAATAAATGCACGTCCTTGAATGAGCGTGGATTTCTAGCGCATTTACTTGAACTTCATAGGTAATATATCTATGTTTTGACTCATTTGAGAATTGAGATGCGGCCAAAATCAGAATTTAAAATGGACTGAATAATAAAGCTCTCTACGAACTTGACGAGCGATGCCGCGCTGACGGACCATAGACTGTAATAAAAGAGTGACTGACATGTATGCACATAATCACGGTCACACTCACACACACTCTCGGAGTAATATTGTAAAGTTACTGCATAATACATTTTCAACTAGCAGAATAGCTGTACAGAATCACGATACACAGTTTCACTTGTAGCTATGTCTTTTAACTATTATAATATTTCGAAGGGCAAAAACAGGACCTTTTTAATTGGCATTCTGATTTTAATCATCAACTGTGTCACTTTAGCGCGAGCCCCTGTGCAGTCGCAGACTTGGTACTGTCAGTAGCATATAGCATTAGCTCCCAAGCCTGCGCTAACCATGGAGCTAACTCCATAATGTCGCGCTAGGTGGGCGTGGTTTCAGATAGCCAGGCTCCTCAGTTCCGCCTCTTTGCCCATATTCTGTTATCCGGGAGTGACGAGCGGTGACGCGAGGCCAAGATGGCGACGGCCGGCTCCGCCCACTTTAGGCTTCAAAAATGCTCTTCAGAAACCTACGGGTGACGTCACGGACACTACGTCCATATTTTTTTACAGTCTATGAGTTCAACATGATGAAATGTTAGAATATGATCTGTATGTTATTTTAATGTTGATCTAGCTTACTGTCATATAGCCAACAAACAACCTAACTAACAACATTCAACACACTCAAATGCCGTTTAGTGTGATAGTGTAACTGTTAGACCAAGTGAAACAGCGCTGCGTTACCTCACAAGTTTATTTCTTCTAATGAACTGACCTGTGTGAGTATTAATTCAGCACTTGCGTGTAGTTTGGTAGAATGAAATGTCCATATTCCTTTATATCCGCGGGACTCGCGTTGCGTGTGGCTCTGGTATAGGCTACGTCTCTCATTAGCAATCGCGCCCTGCTTTAAATCATAGTAATGTTAAACACATCAATGTATTCACTCATCCAGATTCATCAGCTTGATGACAAGATCCATAATTCCGCTTAATGCTTTGTGTCATCAATATACGCCTTAGAGGTTAGCGACCCCTGGCGGAAAAAAATCCTACATATTGTACCTTTAATGGAAATGGCGTCATTTCACAATAGTTTTTTGCCGACATTTAGGAAAAAATCGCAAAAGTTTTGCGCAAATCTGTAATGGAAACTGTGAGTTTGTTCGAACTGCGTAAGTCAAATAAAAGATACTCTGAGTTCATCATCAAGTTGTCAGCTCAATATCATGACGAGTGTCGAAAACGATTTCACGTTTAAGTGTAAAAATTAGGTAACTTTGGATTAAACTGTGTGGACGTCCTCACAGTCAGCGAAACCCCTCAAGGATCAACAAGCTAACTTTTGCTCTAAGATACATTTAGCTTTTAACCTTAATGTGAAGTTATACTAGTTAGACAGTTTTATGCTGGTTTAGGTTATATGATTTCGGTTCTCTACCCTAATTGTTGATACGCTAGCACACGCTGCTAATAAATACAACTTTATACTCGCGTAGTCCGTTTGCTTTGTAAATAATAACGATTATAGAAGTGAATAGAGACCTACCCAGCTTTGCATGAACAGTGTTTCTCCTGATATTGTTAGTCCCAGCCTCCGTCTCGATTAGGATATGCGGTGGTCCATTTTTTGACTGTGACCGTTATGCTTTTGCCTCTATTTGGATGCCTTGTTGTTGCTTGCGTTTCACCGTATGTCTTGAATATAGCCTTCGAACGCACACTGAGCCCCTTCTGCCTACTTCTATCGGACACTTTATTTGCAGCAAAAATTCCAGCAGGAAGAGCCGTCACAGCATAAGCCATGTTGATACCAATCCAGAGCCCAGATGAAGTTGTCGGAGGTAGCAACAGTAACTAAGGGGGGCGGGGCTTAGCCAAAGGTGAATTGCCAGCATTGACAAGTTAAAGCTGTCATTAGCCGGGTTTCCAATTCCATTACAGATTTGCCAAAACCTTTGCGATATTTTCTAAATGTCTATTGCGAAATGACGCCGTTTCCATTAACCGATGTTATGCGACTAAAACGTCATTTTTGCCTCTCGCGACAAGTCATTCCAAAAATCATGGCAACAGATGTTAGTAGGTTTCAGTATATCGCAGCCACTGCATTAGCCATTATTTTGTTATATTTTTATTATCATAATTTTTTTTGCATTACATGGCAAGGAAAGCCCCTTATACTTGGGAACGGCCACGTATGAGGTGTTTCTTGGTGTTTCTCATATCTTCTTCGAGGTCTTGATAAATTGTGGCATATACTTGTTGTTTAGAATCCGGTATTTTAAACATTCTTAAAAAATACTTTTGTCTTTTATGAGTTTAATAAAGAACTCTGTCTCGTCTTCTGTCCATATACTTCACCATCTTCAAAGAATTATCGACTTTTACGTAGCGGAAAAGTTAATGCGGGAAAAAAAACTGTTTCTATTGCAGTTTTGTGAAATATACATTTTTCCGAGATGCCTGAAAACCCACCTCATGCAAGCCTAAAAACTTTTTTGCGATATATACGTTTTTGCGAAATTGACATGAAGTGAATCAGACACAGAGAAGAAAGTAGTACCTTTGTTTGATTGAATTATAACATTTATTTGAATGAATTAGCAAGCATCAACTACCCTTACAGATGATGCATTCTTAAAATACACTGCAGTGAAAAATCGAGTCAAGATAGTAGATAAGGCAAGAGAAATGTTATATTATAAATAAACTTTTTTCAGTAATAAAAAAAAGTGTCAGTAAAATATATATATATTTTTTGTTGTTGTTTGTTAATTAGAGTATCGCTACGAACTACAGTATTAGACACATGCTAAAGTCAAACTCTATTTAAATCAGCTCACTAGGTTGTGGAAAAGAGCTAGCTAGATAAATGCTGGAGAATTAAAAGTGGATGGAATATTCTGATTCTAATTATTGGATACAAAACTATCAGATTTAATTTGAGACTTGTCATTTTGGATTTTGGAGATATACAGAAAAAGTGATGTTCTTCAGACTGCTGGGTGTTCGTGTTTGTATCCTATTTGAATAACGGTTTTCTCTTCCACCGACCGAAGGCATGCCTAGATGCTCTCTCTCTCTCTCTCTCTCTCTCTCTCTCTCTCTCACACACACACACACACACACACACACACACACACACACACACACCACACACACACACACACACACACACACACACACGATGAGTGTGTCAGCTAATGCTTTTGTTTCAGATGAGAGCTGTAATGAAATGTGACAGGCTGTGTGTGGGGGGGATGTGTCGATGGCTAATTGCAGGGCTTGTTTAGCGAATAGGCTCATTGATAGACAACCACAGGTCTGCATAATGTCATGTAAATGGGGCATGATGGTGTCTTAACCTCGTTTAACCATCTCCGCTCATCTGTAGGGTCTCAATCCGCCTATCTGTCCCCTGTCTCTCCCTATCATGTGCTGCTGGGCCATATGATTTAATTCAGATGCTGAATGTCAGAGAGCTTCTGGATCCAGTTCTCTAATTGCTGATTAGTTGTGAGAGGTCCAGGAGTGTACGGAGCGTGCTGAAATTCGTGAACGGGGTGGCAAATCTCTTAGGAGCAGCTTGGCAATGAGTCTGTTGTCACTTTTGTTTTCCCACTGTATGTAATAAACGCCTTGGTTAACACAATTTAATTGTAGAGTATATTTGAAACAGTTGTTGCTGCATGAATCACAATTCAGTGCTGTATCGGAGGTCAATGCATTCTCGCTGGGTGCCATTTGTTCTTGCTCAAGTACCCGTGATGCTGTAGGGAATGAGGGAGGATAAGGGCTGGTGTTTTTTAATCAGAATAACCTAGGTGCTGATCGTGACCCATGGTGTCATTCATATCAAAAGCACATTATGTTCACAAGCCTTCACAAATCTTTCAAGGCCAAGTCTACATACAATATATTTTGTTAATAACTATATGCTGTGAGTTAGTTTAAATAAATATGAAAAAAAAAAAAATATATATATATATATATATATATATATATATATATATATATATATATATATATATATATAATGAAGTTCCAGTCAACTTGGAAATGTTACAAACCCTGGAAGAGGACGTGTATCTATATTGTCCCTGTTCACGGCGAGGTAGTTTGAGTGTCCAAAGACTCTCCAAGGATCATAGTTTTGGGAGTCATGAGGTCCAAAAAGCCTCAAATAAATAAATAAAAATAGGTCGCACCAATACAACACCACATGTTGTTTGCGAGGGCTTCAAGAAAAAATCCTCTGCTCTCATCCAAAACCAAACTCCAGTATATTCAGTTGTCAGACACTACTGGAAGTTCAAACAGGACTGGGTTGTATGGTCAGATGGAACAAAAAAAGAGCTTTTGGCAGCAAACCCACCCAGATGGGTTTGCTGTGAACAGGGATAAAAGTACCCTATGCACACGGTTAAATATACCCCTGGATCTTTAAAGGATTAGTTCACTTTAAAAAAAACTTTTGCTGATAATTTACTCACCCCCATGTCATCCAAGATGTTCATGTCTTTCTTTCTTCAGTCGAAAAGAAATTAAGGTTTTTGATGAAAACATTTCTCCATATAATGGACGTCAATGGGCACCAAACGGTTCAAGGTCCAAATGACAGTGTCAGTGCATCTTCAAAGGGCTTTAAACGATACCAGACATAAATAAAAAAGTCTAAGTTTTATAAGCACAAACGCTCGCCTTGCTCTGTTCTGTGATGCGCGTTCGTGACGTCACGTAATACGCAATTACGTTGAAAAGGTTACGCTTCTATGAAAAGTAAAAAATTTATGTCCTGACGCAAATTTTCTTTTAGGCTTTTTAATATTACAACACCCAGGATACGCACACGAAATGGGCATTTTAAACGATAAACTGACACAAAGACATTTGAATATGTGTATATAGTCCTCCTTCCGCACATTTGTAAACACTGACTCGGTCAAGCATGACCTTTTTAACGTAATTGCGTATTACGTGACGCCACGAACGCGCATCACAGAACAGAGCAAGGCGAGCGTTTGTGCTTATAAAACTTAAACTTTTTTATTATTTTTTTAAATGACGGAACGTTTCGCTAGATAAGACCCGTATTCATCGTCTGGTATCGTTTAAAGCCCTTTGAAGATGCACTGACACTGTCATTTGGACCATGAACCATTTGGTGCCCATTGAAGTCCATTATATGAAGAAATGTTTTCATCAAAAACCTTAATTTCTTTTCGACTGAAGAAAGAAAGACATGGACATCTTGGATGACATGGGGGTGAGTAAATTATCAGCAAAAGTTTTTTTTAATGTGAACTAATCCTTTAATGCTGTGGGCCTATTTTTCTGCTGGAAGTTCTAGACATCTTGTTCAGATACATGGTATCATGGATTCTATCAAATTCCAACAGAAAAAAAAAATCTAGAATAGAATGAGGCATTTATATAGCGCTTTCATATGTACTACTGTACACTCAAAGCGCTTTACAATCATATCAGGGGATCTCAACCACCACTTGGGTGATGCGACAGCAGCAACAGTACAATGGCGTCAGTGCGCTCACCACACACCAGATACAGGTGGAGAGAGAGAGTGATAGAGCCAATTCAATGGATGAGGATTATTAGGAGGTCATGATTGGTAAGGGCCAAAGGGTGGAATGTGGCCAGGACACTGGGGTTACACCCCTACTCTTTACGAGAAGTGCCATGGGATTTTTAATGACCACAGAGAGTCAGGACCTCGGTTTTACGTCTCATCCAAAGGACGGTTCTCTTTATCAGTATAGTGTCCCTGTCACTTTACTGGGGCGTTAGGACTCACACAGACCACAGAGTGAGCACCCCCTACTGGCCTCACTAACACCTCTTCCAGCAGCAAACTGGTTTTCTCAGGAGGTCTCACATCCAGGTATTAACCAGGCTCAGCCCTGCTTAGCTTCAGTGGGCAACCCCAATTTATCTCCCAACATATGCATAAAGGAAGGGACCATCCTGGTGGTGGTGGGGAGGATGAAGGGGAAGGTACCATCTTGGTGGTGGTTGGGGAGGATGGAGGTAATTGGCAGCGTCAGCATCTGCGAACTCAGACGAATGTAAGTACCGATCTTTTATACTGTGAGTGTTAGCACATGATTGGTTAGAAGTGAAGTATTACGTGGCACGCTGATTGAGTCTTCCTGGCAGAACTTACGCTAAAGCTTTCATTTCCCTAGATTTTTCCATAGGCTTTTTGGATAATTGCAAAAAACAAGCTCTGTGATCAACACAAGTTTATGACACTTACACAACTTTTATGAATTTTGCCTAAATGCAGTCGCCAGAAGTAAAAAGCTAAAGGTAGGCTATAAACAAACTACATCACGGTCCCACAACTTCAACGTCACCATCACATAGCTTCCGACAACTCTTTCGTTTCTTATCTAAACATATTTTTTCCAGAAAGTTTGAGTTAGAATAGTTCATAATAGCACAATTAAAAGCATAATGAGGCTGTAAAAGCAGACTGAGTTTACCTGTTCTGCGTGAAAATGTTTAATCTCCCCAACAGCCTCTGTAGTTCTATTTAGCCATTTGTTAAAATGCTTTAAAAAATAACGTATTTTATGTCATAGAATTAAACATGAAAGTGTATTGAGCTTGTGTTCACCACAGACCTTATTTCAGCCAAATCCTATTCAAACCCATTGACTTCGGGACGATGGAAGAATGCTAAAATGCTAACTCGTTTCCACGTTTTAGCCTACAAAGTGATGTCATACCTGCAACACTCTATTCAATTTAATTTAAAGTACAGCTTTGAATAATGTAGTGAACATAAATCTTTTAATTTCTGTCCTTAATCATTTTAATATATCTGACTATCATTGAATCCAATATTTCACCCAAAAAAAAAAAAAAAAAAAAAAACTTTCATCATTTACTCACCTTTGTTGTTACAAAAATGTCTGATATTTTTGAAGATTGATGATAACCAAACAGTTATACTGACCGAACATTTTAGTTGACTTTCATGGTATGAACAAAAAACACTGATGCTGCTTCCGAAATGGAATACTTATTACGCCGTAGGTCACATGATTGACAACATGGTGGATGTAGAACATTCAAATTCATTCATAGTATAAAAACCTAATGACATGAGATTTCATACATGAACATTTCTCAAAATCTTTATTTATGTTATACAAGTTATATAAGTTATACAGGATTGGAATGACTCTGGTGAGGGTGAGTCAATTATGGCATACTTGTTGTTTATGGGTGAACTAACCTATTAACGAATAAATAATTTAACATACCAATACGTTCTTTTGTATATAGGTTTGATTATTTTGTGTATTTGAAAACTATCAGCAAAAACTCTAAATTCATCTAAATTGTTTACCATGTATGTTTAAAATGTGTGTAAGCATTTGTAATCTGTCAACATTAAAAAGGATAGACCGCCAGGGAGAGGAACTAATCAATGACTTCATCAGAGAGGTTAAAAGAGGTGGGCATGAGTCCTGTCAAAGAAGTAGCCATGGGTCCCATCAAAGTGATGGGCATCAGAGGGAGAAAGGCAGAAGGCAGAGAACTGTTGTCAAATAAAGTCCAGGCCATTGGTTTACAACATGCCATGCAGTGCTTTAAGAGGAAAAAATAGTATGGGGGCCTTACCATGGCATACAAATCCAAATGTATTAAAACAATTTTAAAATTCAGTGCCCACGATGAGTAATTATTTAATGGTCTGTAAATGATCAACTTATCAACATGATGGCTCTGGTAAAGTAAATCCTACCTTTCAAATAAAAGCACTAAATCATAGTCACTACTTGGCCTTTGGCAGTACATACATACCGTATTTTCCGGACTATAAGTCACACTTTTTTTCATACTGACTGAGATGAACCAAGAAAAAACATTACCGTCTACAGCCGCGAGAGTGCGCTCTAGTTGGCGGAGTTGTTCAGAAGCGACACAGAGCAAGAATTCAATGGATTCAGTGTTGTGGAATGAGATCGCGGGAGCTTGGTGAACTTGCTTACCGGTAACTTGTTGGACTCGTTGGCTTATGTTAATTTAGCCTATTCAGCCTCCCAGGTATAAGTTCTTTATGCTATTGTGTAGGGTTTCCCGCAGAAAATATGTTAGTTAAGGTGTAACTTAACTTTGTGTTAGCCTACGTGTCGCCACCATACACATCAGCATAAATGCTTGTGATAAATGATTTGTTATTAAAACATTAACATTCACAAACCACTGTTAATTTAACATAAAGCAAGCAGGCTGCGTGCATGGTTTGCCATGACTGAATGCGCGCAAAATGCACTCCCTTAATAATTCCTAAAAAGCTGACATCAGTTCATCGCGATCTCATACATCTCTGTTATTATCCAAGAAGCTGACTGCATAATAAATCTTTCATAAAAACTTTTATAATCAGAGTATTTGCCAGCATGCAGAATTCAGCACTGAACAAAAAGTCAGTTTTGAGCGGTGAGGGGATTCTATCTTAAATGCTTCTGATTGGCCATTGCGTTCAAGAAATCAACACATATGTCTGTGATTGGCTACATCGCTCAACGCTGCAAACATGTTATAAATAGAAACTCTGGCCTAAATAGTTTCTATTTTGTTTTAGTTGTTCTTGTTGCTTTTCTGCAACAGAAAAATAACAATGTATTAGTTTTTATAAGTTTTATTCATAGATATTTCTATTTAATCATTTTATTCTCCCGCAGCCCGCACACACACAGTGAGTGCATTAGGCTACCGTCGCACTCGGCCATCAAATCTAGACCCGCGCCGCACGTCTCTAGATCAAGCGCCCGGCCCGAGTATAGCGGCGAGAAATATCAGGCTCGGGCAGAGAATCTGAGCTCTAAACAGGACAGAGTAACACGGCGGATATCGCTCATATACATGTTTTTGACGACGTAGTTAAAGCAGCAGGCGTTTGTTGCTTAGGTGGCCGCCTTAGTTCCATAGTGCTGCGGGAAATCCTGTGTTAAGTTAACATGCCGGACACCTATTCAGCCTGTTGTTCTATGTGCTGTTGTGTAGTTGAATAACTTGCCTTTCCAGATTAAATGTCTGTTCTTGGTCTTATATTTTGTAAAATAAATTTCTAAATAAATGCGACTTATAGTCCAGTGCGACTTATAGTTCGGAAAATACGATAATTGAATTACAGCCTTCGTGATTTGACTATTGCATTGAGCAATATTGCATTACAAAATCGATTCAGATATATCGTACAACCCTAATCTGCAGAAGTTTCATGACACCAACCACAGCAGCAGCGGCAGCAGTTGAAAAAAATTAACCATTATTTAAGCGTAAGAACAATTTATGATACCATAACTGTCAGATTCCTTTACTGATTTTAAATATGTTACATAAATGTGTGTTAGATTTCAGTACTTCCCCAATCAATTAGAAAAGAGCTGTACTTGCATAACTAAAAATAGCTGCCCAAGTGTGTTACCAAGATGGCCACCAGTTCAACTGCCTTCCCTTGAAGGGACTTCTATTACTGGTTAGTACTGGTTAACATGTTATGATAATAATGGAGTGGTATCAGAGTGATCGTGGAGCTAGAAAGAACACAGATCCAAAGACTCCTTGCTTCTAGCAAAATCACACATACTTTTCAACCAAAAAGCTAGTTTGCTCTCTTCCAGATCATTCTAATCCGACAGTGATTATTTGTTCTTGTTTATTTAGTAGAGGGTTTAATGTAAATCTCAATTTATTATTGTGTCTGATTCAGTAGTTAGGCAGCAGGGGGAATACTGCTGGGTGAGCAGGGTGAAAGAGGGCCTCCACGGGTGTCATCTGATACTGGATGATGACTCAGCCACACACACACTCATGTGTTTGTGCAAAGTTAATTCCAGTGTTTTATTTGGTCATGGTTTTATCTTTCAATTGCACTCCTCTAAACAATAAAACTGCAGGATGGCACAGTATCCAGTCATAGGTCACCTGAGTCATACTGGGATTGCGTATCGATGCACACACCGACATCAGCGCACACACCATTTCCCATGAGTCAATGAGATTTATGCCCTGCTCGGCCCTAAGTAAGGCAGCTAGATGCCCCATGGCCTTCTGGGTAAAATGAAAAGTCTCTCCGAGATAAATTATCACCGGCCTGGCTGATTTGGCCGTCGCGCTTGGCCACTCAGGCAAGCTGCTGTTTATAATTGATTAGCCTCCCACAATGTTTTCTCATTTAGCGACCTTTGTGAAACACGGTCACGGTCGTAAAACCGAAGCCTCCCTCTCTTTCCCTCCGCAAACATGTCTGTAACCGGCAGCGACGAATGAAGCAAAAGAGTGACTGAACGAGAGGAGGATGACGAAAAGGACACTATAGGGCAACTGATCTGAAGATCTAAATCACTTACAGCAGCACTTTATCCACTTTGTGCAGCTGTATCTGATGGTGGATCAGCTTAAAACCCAGAAGAAAATTCGAGTGACAACAGGTGCTCTGCGATCGTACCTAGTCATGGGGATTTTTGAGATAAGTACATCTCCTGTAAGCCTGTTCGCTGCTTTTCAAATAGTAAAAAAAAAAAAAAAGGGAAAATGTTACATTTCCAGCTCAAAGACTTTGGCACATGGCACCGTCCTTGACACTCTAATTACCCGGCAGCCGGGTAGGACCTATATATCACCATGTTTACACTCACAATATCGATCTTGATGTAATGGGCCAGAGATTTCTGCCTGTCAAATCTCTCTCGCCCCATCCTCCTCCCTAACTCTCATTTCTTGAGAGTAGAGAAGGGTAGATGTGGGAGGTCATCTACTCATCTCCCGACAGACACTTTTTTTCGACATTTTACTGTGAGTGAATGTTTGTGTGTGTGCGTCTTGTCCTTAGCTGAAAACTCAGTAATTAGATAGTGATGTGTCTCTAATGGATTTGACTTAGTGCATTAAGGTGCAGACGCAGTCCCTGAGGAACATGCCCACAGCACAACAATCACATCAAAACAACAGCAGTGACTCAAAGAAAGAACAAAAAAAAAGTAGTTGCCAAGGGCAACCGCTGAAAATGAAATGATGAATTGTGACAAGGTGAAACCCAAATTTACACAGAACGCGTTTTTGCTTTGAAAAAAGTGAAACGCAGGCAGTGGAATGGTGAAAAAAAAAAACGCAAGGTCTAGACGAGTTCAGTCCAGAACTGGTTTTAACTTGCAAAAGGCGCACACGAGTGCAACTGTTAAACACGTCCGTCTAGCATGTGTTTACATAGAAAAACAATGGAAAAGAGCATTGGAATGGAAAAACGGAACGGAATGGAACGGCCCCCAATAGTCTACCAATACTCTAATGACTGGTACTTGACATGTATTTGCAAAGTTACTTATATTTAGTGGAATGTCTAAAGTGGACTATCGAAAGGTGTAACCATTATGTTCATTAGTACTGTATATGGGTCATTCCTGTTATGCAGTATCATTTGAACTCTTGACCTTTACAAAATGAAGTCTCAACATTTTTTATTTTGACTCTTATTTTCTGACCTTTAAAAATGTTGTAATTTAGGAAATATTTTAAATATAAGCACAGTCATGAGGAAGCATGACTATGGCGACTTTAATCACACGCCACCAAAATGTCACTCTTGTTCTATATTTCAGATGTCACTCTGGTGTCATTTTCCGTCTCTGAGGATTACTGTACTTTAACCAGGACTTAAAATATTCAGATGAAATGTAGCCTATTATTTATGCACCTATTTGCTCACTACTTTATCTTTAAGTTGTATTTTCTGTTTTATGTGAGATACAAAAATGTTTAACTTTTTTAATTCATATTGCCAAAATATGTGACTCCAAAAATGCCAATTACACAATAAAAGTATCATAGAAGTAGTTTGTTCTACAAATTAGCTAGTTATGCAGAAGACATTCTCTGTAAATCACAACACTCAAATCTGACACTCATTTAAACATGTAATGGTTGCTATGCTTTAAACATTATGATGAGGTTTGAAATCAGAAATCATTGATGTCAAATCCCATTATATAAATGGTATATGGTTATAACATTGGAAGTGTTAGTTTGTATGCATTTAGTTTGAAACATTTTTTATTAGAAAAAAAAAAACACCGACAATATTTCCCAATTGCCATATTTTAGAAGTGCACAGCAACTGAAGAAATGGCAAAAATGGCCATTCCACTCAAACCATTACAATTCACACCTATGTTAAATTAATTGTAATGCTGTGATGGAAGTCACCAACTGCGTGTGTGTTTTGATGTCTGAAAACCGCATATGTTGTGCTAGCGTATGCTAGCAGCTTAGAATTGTCAGCTAATCACCAACTGAATGGTATGTTGTGTTCCACTGTGCTGTTGTTAATAGTTTTTTTTATGTAAATATGCACTAGATAGATGTTCTTTGACAGTCTTGCTGCTTTTTTAGCGTCTCATGCATCAACGCTGCAGCTCTGCAGTTGGATTTTGTGCCACGTATTGTTTCAACAGCAAAAATGTGTTTTGTGTGAACAGCCCCAAATGAAATTAAGTGTGCTGCAAAGCATTCGAATAACTTCATGTTTAGATCTAGGGTTTAGATTAGATTCAGTAATTAAACATCGTACAGTAAGTCTATCCATTTTGTGCGCATTGTGTGTCTTTCATCATTTAACTTAATGTTTTAAAAAGTGTGCAAGTTAGTATTAGCAGAGGCGCCTCTTCCTGTATTTAAAGTACACACACTGCATAACTCTGACATCACCAGCATTTCAATGCCATGTGTCTGTCAGTAATCATCTGTCAAGAATTATTTTTTGAAAACTGTGGGTGACTTTCCCCTTGCCACGGTTGTCTTTCCCGCAATTCTATGAGAATGTAATAACTGGTGACAGTCTCTCATTTAATGATGCAGTCCATCTACTAGTCTGTTTGATTGTCATAGTAGTGGGTGTTGCGCTGGCTGATGTAGATTTAGCGTTTTTAGGTTTATAGGAGTAAAATGCAGTAGGCTGAATGAATGCAATTCACACAGAATGCTTTTTTGCTTATATATAAAAACACGATATGCAGTACAGTGGGGTGGAATGAAAAAAGCGCAGGGTCTTGATGCATTTTTCAAAGTTTTACAACTTTGACGCAACGCAAATGGTCAAGTCCCTTTCAGGCAAGTCATTTCACTCGGTGGCCATCTTTGAAACGCCTCTCTGACAGTTATTTCAATCAAGAGCAGTTCCTATTTCTTTCAATAGAGACACATACAATTTTCCAAAGCTGTTCACTAAGCTTACGATTAAATTTCTTATTTGAAAATCCCTAATGAAATCTGAAAACAACTGTCTTATAAATAAAGCAAATAATGTAAGCAAAACAAAAAGCGTGTTTTTCAGGCCTAACCAGCCAACGCGCATGCACAGTCCTAAGCACATGTATCAGAACACTGACTGTTTCTAAAGCAACCGGAGCTTCTAATGGCAGCTGCAGTGACGCAATGTCTTTACCAATTGGCGATTAGCTCTTTTACTTCGAAGTCAGGTTTTATTACACCATTGTGAGTTGCACTTAGTAATATGAGTGCACCGTCTTTGTTTATCTAAAGTATTTGCTTAGTTTAGGGCATGTTGATACACAAAAACAATTTAAGAGCAGCAATGTGACTGTTGAACAGCAAAGACTTACAGTTTCAACAAACCGTAATTGATTAAAAGTGCTGATGGTAATTTTGGAGCGAAATGGAGAACTTTTGCTTGTTTTGACCCATAAGACTTGTATTCTTCTTTGGAACACGCACACACACACACACACACACACACACACACACACAAAAGAGAGATTGCAGTCCCTCTATTTAAAGTTTATCGCACGTCAAGCAAGCATGTTTGAGCTTCCACTTACGAAATTGGGTTGTTCCGTGTATGCTCGCTGTATGCTCGCTGGAGTGCTCCATGTATTTCATTAAAAATATCTTAATTTGTGTTTCAAAGATGAATGAAAGTTTGGAACGATATGAGGGTGAGTAATTGAGGACAATTTTATTTAGGGGCACTAACCCTTTAAGGTGGCTTAATGTAAACAAATGTAAACTTGTTCAGTTTGTCAGTGGCTCAGTGTCCCATTGATATATATTGTTGTGTAAGGATGTTCCCACAATCCACTTTGTGTGTTATTGTGTGTATGAGAAAATGCTTAAGTTAAATAAAGGAAATCTGGAACAATGACTTTTTTTCTGTGTATCTGTGTAAATCTCCCTCCCTCATTCTCTGTGTTGGAGGGGGAAACAGTAATAGGTTTACAGTGCTGATAAAACTGTGACCTCACAGATACAATCACTGCTGAGATCAGACATGTTCTGTTTTCGTTCATCTCCACGGTCACTGTCTCAGTTAAACTGTGTTTTTCTCTCATTACTGTGGCTTAATCTCCATGATGCACCACAGAACAAAAAGTGAACAAAGGATTAGATTAGTTCGCCTCAAAACCCTCAGTGCAATCAAAATCTTTTTAAGGCAAGTGAGTTCACTCTGCGGCCTTCTTGGAAACCCCCCAGGGCAGCTGTTTTCTATGGAGGCACATAAATACAGCTCCTATATCTGGAATTGGAAACTCATTGTCATTATTACATTTTAGCAACATTTCAAATCAGTAGGGGTGTAACAATATATCGTGTCACATTATATCGCAATACAAAAATGCAACAATATGCATCGTGGATAGTGAAAATGTATTGTGTATAGTTCATCCAAAATAAAAATTACTGTGTGAGAAATAAATTCAAGTTTTCAGAGTGTTAGTGTCAGAACTACATTAAACTACTATATAAATTGTTGAATATAATGTATAATAATGCAATGACGGAATATTTGTGGGTCCTGATAATGCCAAATGTCTTATGTTCCCAGTAAAAAGTGGCCTAATTGTTTTTAAATGTATCTAGTCAGTGACAGAGTGCAAGCATATGAGTCTAAAATAATTCTGTAGTTTCAGCTTCAGAATCATGAACATGTTTATTCCAGTGTCAACATTGCTCTCTGCATTTTGTTACCAACACCAAGTCCAAGCCATTTACACCCACAATGTAATATCAAATTTAGCATTTTAATCAATAACATTTTTTGTTAACCTTTTATTATATGTCTTGTAGAATCACAATAATATTGTATTCTAAGTTCAATTATGGTGATTATATATATATATATATATCAAATTGTGACATGAGGGTATCATTACATTCCTACAAATCAGCAATACATTCTGACAACAATGTTATCATAAATATTTCTTTATCTCAGATCATGTAAAAAAAATAAAAATAAAAATAATAATACACTGAAGGAAGTCTTTTCAGGAAGCCAAAAATGTGCTCCATGTGGTAACATTTAAATTCACTGCTTTTAGTCAAAATGTGCTTTTTTTTATTAGACTAAATACACTTTACAAATTTAGTTTTGGGTTAAATAAATTAAAAATGGTTAAGATTGGTTCCAATAAATACATGCACATGAGTAAATGGAGAAATGTTTAAATGTAAATGTGATCATTTCTATTTTAATATATTTGAAATAATATACAAAAGCTGAATTTTCAGCATCATTAACCCAGTCTTCTGTATCACATGATCCTTCAGAAATCACTTTAAAGGGATACTCCACTTTTTTTGGAAATAGGCTCATTTTACAACTCCCCCAGAGTTAAACAGTTGATTTTTACTGTTTTTGAATCCATTACGCCTGCTGCACCCATGGTACGGCCGCACAGTTCCTTGATTCTTACGCCGGAATGAGAGTAGTTTTAGCCATATAGGCTTGAAAAATCACAACTTTTCATTTTCCGTCAATCTTAGTACACGGTTTAACTACAGAAGAGTCTTAAATAGGTTTTTTTAAGTTTTAAATAGGAAAAATATTGAAACTCGTTGGTCATTTGGAAAGAAATGCTACTGGACTCATCAGAATCAATGATCTATGCTAAGCTATGCTAAAAGTGGTACCGTCAGACCCGGAGTTCGGCTGAATGGATTCGAAAACGGTAAAACTCAACTGTTTAACTCTGGGGGAGTTGTAAAATGAGCCTATTTCCAAAAAAAGTGGAGTAGGCCTATCCCTTCAAATGCTAAATAGCTTCTCAAGAAACATTTCTTACTATTACCAATGTTAAAAGCAGTTTTGCTGCTTAATATTTTTGTAGAAATCTTTATAATGTTTTTTTTTTAAGGATTCTTTGATGAATAGAAAGTTCAAAATAGTAACATGTATTTGAAATAGAAATCTTCTGTAACGTTATAAAAGTAAAAACTGTCACTTTTGACCAATTTATTGCATCATGGTGAATAAAATGATCAATTTCTTTAGTAAAAAAAAAAAGATTCAATATATGAACTGGCTAGTTTAAGTTACATCTAAGTAACAGAGCAAGGTCTCAGGTTACTCATGTAACCATGGTTCCCTGAGAGGGGAATGAGATGCTGCGTCCCAGCTGACGCTTTGGGGAACGCCTTCAGCGTGACTGCGTCTGAAGCACTTGTGCAACTATTCCAATCCTGCTGCATGACCTCATGACGTGTGCTGGCATAGGCGGATGCTATAAAGTGAAGACGGCATCACAACCGCATCAGCTTTTGATAGGCTGAAGCAAGCCACTCCCAGGCATGCAGGAAGTATGGCAGTGGACGCAGCGTCTCGTTCCCCTCTCAGGGAACCATAGTTATATGCGTAAACTGAGACGCTCCCTTTCGAGGGAACTCGCGACGAGTGGAATGAGCTCTGACTTGAAGAGGTGAAGGCAAACCGCGCACCTCATAAGCCATGGAAATAGGCTCCACAATCCACCTGTTAAGGCGAGACACGGCAGGCAAAAACCTCGTTTTTTTTTTCACTGGTCAATTTTGAGATTTTGGGATATTTGTCTGCAATAACATGTCTTCTTTCAGACTTGTGGTGAAAAAAAGTCCAAAATACACATTTAGGTCTTTATTTTACTAACTTTGTCTATTTGCGTCTGTAGATTTCTCTGAAATTCAACAAAAGTTGGCGTTCTAAATCAACGCGCTGCTCCGCGATCTCTGTGTTCTTCCTTTAATCACGCACATATCTGGAAAGCTCTCTCTCTGCTGTACAATGCTGTCGGATCCAAATATGGTCATTTCCTTTTAATCAGCAACCAATCGTGAAAGTATAATGGGCATTTAACACTAAAAGCGAAATCTCATTGGCTGATGTCAATTTCTGACAACGTGATTGGTTCAGATGCATCACGTGACACGCTCTGACATTTAGATGTGTGTTTTTGACTGTTTTCCTGCTCAGTTAAAGGCCATAAAAGCTGTGTTTATAAGTTTTGATGTGATTTAGGTGGTTTGTATTGTTGTTGCTAATGATTTGATAAGATATTGTGTCAGTAAATAGTTGTTTCCACTAAAAAAGTATGATTTTTTACATTACAAATCTTTAAATGCCTTTTTCTCAAAGTGAGTTTTTTGTCATTCTCCAGTAGAAACATCTCAGCCTATGTAGCACCGATGTACACCAAACTTTCCAGTTATACACTTAGCAGTATTCTGAAGATATGTTCAGAGGGATTTGTTAATAAATCATTCCTGGCCTGATTTATGTGACTTTTTAATAAAAAAAAATATTACGAAAATTTATTTTTTAAGGCTATGGACAGTAAATTTTGATTTCCTAGGTAATGAAAGCATATATCCTGAAATCCCTCTGAACATCTTTTTCCATCTTGTGTGTAATCAAAATGAAAAAAGAATTTTGCACCTGGCTTTATCATATGTTCAGATCTATCTACCGAAAATATATGCAAAATTGCGCATATTTAATGTGATAATGCCTAATTTGCATAATTAAACATACAAATTTCAAAAACTTGTAATACATTTTTTTATGAACTTGTGTAAGTAATCAACTGAGGAAGTTTCATGGTGATATCTATTATTTTAAAATTGTACCCTATTCACCTGTAGTGTCTCGCCTTAATTGTTTGTTTAGTGGCCGGGCACCCCTTCTTAGGAAGGCTGAAGCATATCAGCAGTTGGTCAGTTTTCCTTCATTGAGAGAACCACCGTGGGTTTTCGAACCAGGCTTCTAGTGAAAGTGCTGCTTCGTCTGTTGCTGCCTGTATGAGGAGCCCAATGTACATGGCTGCGGCTGCCCTATGGCAGCAGCCCCATGGGATTGATGTCGACGAGGTATGAACCTCTGAAATGCTGCCGCCTGTTTCTTTGCTTCCTGAAACATCTCGATGACACTGCTCAAAGCATCGCTGAATAGGCCAGGAGGCGACAGGGGGGCATCAAGGAGGAAAGACTTGTCTTTCTCCTTGATACCCGAGAGGTTCAGCCATAAGTGTCTCTCTTTAGCCACCAGATCTGCAATGGAGCGGTCGATGACGGAGAGCTAAATCAGTGGCTTTAATAGCATCAGGCCCCACTTCTTCTTCCTCGTCTAATTCCTAGGTCAGCCTGGTACGCTTGCAAAATTCCCATCATATATAAACAATCTCCGACCTGACCTGCTGCCATCTGGGCCTTGCCCACCAGAAAAGAAGTCTTGCAACAAGGTTTGGTGGGCAGCATCGGGCTGTGAGGGACGAATCAGGTGTTCCCCAAACCATCAACTGGGACGCAGCACGAGTTCCCACGAAAGGGAACAATGACACAGAGTTGTATTTATCAGCAAACAAACTTATGAAAGAATTGTCTTGTACCTGTAATGATGTCATTTGAGATTTGAGATCAGTACTTTAATGTTAAACTTTAATGCGTGGTTTTCAGGGCTGCCATGGCTGGAAGAGTTTGAAAAGTATTTTTATGATTTATCTTTTCTCCTCACCAACTGTTCCCAAGTCATATTCTCACTTGGGTCATATGGACTAAGAGATTCTTCAAAGGTTCACTGAGGTCTGAATGGATCTGTGAAAATGAAAGGCTCTGTCTCTCTAACACACTCACACACACATACAGTATACTTCTGGAACTGTTACAAGCTGAAAGAAAATCTTACATAAAAGCTGACATGGAGTCTCTCAAGCAACCATTTCTGAGAAACAGAGAGGGCAGGAGAAAGAAAAAGAGAGAAAGACAAAGAAAACGGCAAACAGAAAAGTCGAGAGAATGGTGGTGGTTTTTGACTGGTTAAAACCGGTGATGTAATGGCTTTGCGGTGGCCCTGTGGGGTCAGCAAAGAGCATCCATTATGATTCCGTGGCAATAATGTGATAATGTGAAGCCTAATGAGAAACCGCCTCAGGGATGTTGTTTGAGAATAAGGGGTTGGATGTCACCTTCAGTCTTTAGACCTCTTCGCTTTACCCTTTCAATCTCCGCCGTCCTGTCTCCCTCTTTGTCTGTCTTTGAACTATGAGGTCACTGCATTAGCCTTGCTGCAGGAGCTACTGGGGGAGTGAAGTGTGCAGTCCGTCTCTTTAGCGGATGACCCTGTGCACGCGCACAGGCGTGCACACACACACACACACACACACACACACACACACACACACACGGACACACACACCTGCGGCCCAGACACATAAAAAACATTATAAAAAACAAACACACTCATTTTCTTTGCTTCTTGGACTTAAAGGACAAATACTACATGGCCAAAAGTATGTGGATGTCCCTTTCTAATAGTTGGATTATATTATTTTAGCTGCACATATTACTAACAAGAGTGAAGAGAAGGGCACAAGCAGTGGAAACTGAGCACTGCACCAGTCTGGAGTCCCTGGAGCTCAGAAGCATAAGAGGAAGAGTGACGACAGTGTAAGACGAGAGAAGACCAGGCCTGGAACAATTAAGTTGCTTTTTGTCTATGTATGGGCGGCAGTCGGCTATGAAGCACCTGCTCTTTACTATCGTTTTATTTATTTTAAAACTTCCGTTTACCGGTAACTAGTTCCTCCTCCTTCCCTGCGCTTTGAACTTTGTTACATTTATGTTTAAAATCATTTTAAATAGCACATTATTAAAATAAAGACTTTAAAAAAAATGCCTTGAGAGAAAGGGCCTACTCTTTTTATTTTACTTCAGATGTGTTTTCTTCATGTCAGTCACGGAGAGCACAGAAATGACCACTCAAAAGACAAATGAGGTGTGGGAGTATTTTGAATTAGAAATCAAACAGAAAAGTTGTATGTAAGCTGTGCCATTTCAAACTGGCATAATTCCACTAGAGCCATGCATGACCATATTCAGGACATGATAGCCGAAGCAAGCAAATGCACATCGCATATTCAACTCAACTCCGAAAAAATAACTGAGCTTCAGATTCAGAATGAGCTTTATTTGCCAAGTGTGGGGCGTTTAGCGTCATTTATTGTGGGATTTGACTGTTTGATTCATAGATTAAGTGCTCAAATGGATCATATTATACACAAGTCTTTAGAGGGTTTCTTACTTTTACTCTCTGTCTATCGATCTATCATACTATTATTCTGACTTCAATCTAAAGCTTTTTAACCTTTGTATCAAACTATTCTTAGTTTTCTAGTAAACTAATATTAAAATAATTTAAATGATACTTATTTACATTCAAATTTTATTCAAAATTAATTCTGCATTCTGTTTGCATCTGCTACATTTAAACATTTTTCTCAATCGCTTTGGCACATTTTCTTCTTTGGCACATGTCTTAATATTCTCCAATCAAGTGCAAATGTCACAACTGTTTGCTGGAACATCAGAACTCTATTGCATGTCTGCAATATTTAGTTACCCTAAATGTTTTATTTATGCTTAAAAACCTAGTTATTTTGTAAATTGGCCAATGCCACCAAAAAAAAGTGTTTTGTCATCGTGTGAGTCACACTGGTCAAAATATTTTGATGTTTTCTTTACCATGGAAATATTTGTTATATACTAACTTCATGTTTTTTTCCCCCACTTTTTTGTTGACTGACTGGTTTCTATACAAGAATATCAGTTTTGTCTAGCTGAATGCTCTTGTGTATAACACTGAGCTTTTTAGATACAGAATCAGACAATAGTTGAAAAATAACTGGGAAAAGTCAATACTGTAGTATACAAAAAGGAGCGTGTCAGGTTACATCTGTAACCCTAGTTCCCTGAGAAGGGAACGAGATGCTGCGTCTATGCCACTTTGGGAACACCTCTGCGTGATTGCGGCTGAGATGGAACATCACGGGAGCGTGACGTCACGACAGGAATGACCGGCGTTAGCTTCTCTGTTCCATCTCACCATTGGACTAGTTGACACACGTGCTTCATACGCACTCATGCAGAGGCGTTCCCAAAACGCCATAGACACAGAGCGTGTTCCCTCAAAATGGCAAGTAACATTTGTAATTATACAGTGCATTTTGTTATAGAAATGTATTGCTTGTTCATTTGTCTACCCCTAACACTACCACACATTCTTGCATTTTATCTTCCTATTGCTCTTCCACGACAAGCAACTGTGATTTTTAGTGATTGTGCTGGCCAAACTCCATTTTATGCGTCCAAACTTGATTGGTTGATTGATAAGATTGCGATTCCTTTTCATTACAGTGACAGGCCATTTGCCAATTTACCAGACATTACAAACTTTCCATGTCCGATATTTATGGAATATATGCATGTCTGATTTGCATGTCTGATCAGGTTTTGATAACTGAATGGATAACTTTTCATGGAGAATCTCACACGACGAAAGAATGTTTAGAAGTTGTGAAGAGTTTGACATTTTTACATAAACAGAAATAACAGTTTTGATCAACAAGCCCTGTGCATGTAGTTGTAATTGTACTTATTTTTTTATACACATGGCTAAAACATGCAATTTGCTTAAATTTACTCTAATCTGATGTGGGAAAAATTATTATTATTATTTTAGATCTAAACTCTATTGTTTTGAGGGGAAACTAATTTTATTAGAGAATTGAGCCAAAGCGATTGAGAAATATTTTACATTTCAGGAATTTTATTGAAATTTATCCATTTATCTGGGCATTCTTAGTGCAGTTCTGAACGGTGCATAACCCACAAACTTTTGACCATGTTGTTTAACCAGTCCGCATCAACAATGAGAAAATATAACATTTAGTTTTGTGGTGCAGGATTTTGGACCAAGAAGATTTCACACAATTCGACAATACTGCATAAATAGTAACCAAGTGATCAACACAGTTGTGGCTTGTTAGAACAGAAACTCTTGTTTGCAAAGAAAAAATAATGTTTATCTGGTTAGGACACAGTGTCCATGTTTCAACACACCATTTGCCATATT
Organism: Phoxinus phoxinus; assembly: GCF_949152265.1. Classification (NCBI taxonomy): domain Eukaryota; kingdom Metazoa; phylum Chordata; class Actinopteri; order Cypriniformes; family Leuciscidae; genus Phoxinus; species Phoxinus phoxinus. The sequence goes on from NC_136891.1 coordinate 25,843,550, forward strand.
CAGCTTCGCACGGCACTGGCAACAAAGAGCGGAGATTCCTGTGTCATTGGTTAGTTTGTGTCTACTCGACCATGCAGTGTAATTTAAAATGTCATTTATTAATTTACAAGGTCATTATTATGCAGATCTATTCCTGTGTGTTTGTGTTTTGTCTGTAAAATCCACTCATCATTGCGTGCATCTGTGTGTGTGTGTGTGTGTGTGCGTGTGTTATATACTCAGTAAGTGTGATGTAGTAGACTAATTCAGTTACATTGTGATTACAGGAGCATATCTCAAAGCTCCCTATCAGGATAAGAACAAGATGAACGAGACTGCCAAGGAGAGTGGGAGGAGAGAGGATCGAGAGGGTGAGAGAGAGGGAGAAAGAACCGAGAGGGTACAAAGAAGATATTGAGGCAGTCAAGATGACAAATAAAGGAGGGAAGACAGATTAAAAGAGGAGAATAATATGGTAAAGGAGACCGAAAGGACATAAATGTGTCGTTTGTTGGGATCTCACAAGCACACAACTCACAAACACTCGCATCTGTACACGCAATCTTACACACACAGTGGAGCTGTTAGATGTATTAGTTTTTCTCTGCGGTGATCTGTCTTCAGTAATGGCTAATACTTAAAGACAGCGTCTGTGGTGGTGAAGATGAGCAGAGGATGAGTTAGTCAACGCAGGGGACCGACTCTATGCCTGGGGACAAGCCGCAAGGGCCTAGCTCTCAAAAAACATCACTACGGCACCCTGATGCTCGCCCCTGGCAAACACTCAGCGCCTGACTCTCAAGACGTTACCTCAAACGCCTTCTATTCTCTTATTAAGAGTAAAATACAGAGGAGGAATTCTCTAAGAATGAATTGTGCCTGCTGGCTAAATGGTCATGGATGTGGCGCACAATATTTTGTTTGGATATTTTAATTTATTCAAAAATCATTTAAAATACCTTTGTATAATAACTTGGATACACCTTAAAGCAACACCAAGTAGCTTTTGCTCTCGGGGTCCCCCTACAGTTAGGAAACAGTATTGTCTTCTACTACTGTCGCAAAATCTGTCATGGTTACACCAGGGGATACACGTGCATTTGATGACAAGTCGATGCCCCCGAACTCTGCAGAAGGAGTTCTCACATCTTGGGCAGACTGCCTGCTTGCGTGTGAAATGTCTTCATCCCAGGTACAGTGGCATATATGTCCGCATGTCATATGAATACAATTTCATGGGTTTTATTTTTTTTCAAACGCCAAAAAATCGCGTAGCTCACGTTTACAAGCCAGCGTCATTATAGTAGCCTATTGGCTACTGTTTTACATAATGGATATGCTAATTCAATTCAATGTTTGTGTGGTAGGTAATAGCCATATATCGTCAATATTATAATATCAAGCAACCATAGATGAATCTGCAAATTTGAAAAATCGATTTGCATTATAGCCTGAGGCAAGACACTTTCACCAGAAAAATACATAAACAAACATGACTATCAGCCTGCAGTCATTAGGATAGTTATCCTAAAAGATGATTTTGTCCGTCTAATCATGTAGCTATTACTAGTCCGACAGCATGACGGCCAAGTCAGCATCGGTCGGGCACCCCTCCTCCTCCTTTAGCTCACGCCAGCGAGCGAACGCTGCGGCTGGACCAATATTGATCCTCGTCCGGCCTTTGATTTTATCACTCTCCCTTTTTCTCTTCCTAGTTTCCTCCGACAAAACCTTTGCCTCCTTCGGTTTAGTTGCTGCTTCGGCCGTGACAACAACATACAGACGCTATACCAGCCGGCAAACAAATGCTAGTTGAGCTCTCACGTCCGAATTTGAGGAAGTAGGCGGTGGTGGGGGAAGTGAGGTAGGCTATGCCGTAAAGCAGTCGAATATTGTAGTTCTTTTTGTGGTCGGGTTACTACCCGAACCCCGAAGTTCCGTAGTGCCAGTAAAAGCGATACAGACCCCGTCAGGCTATGGCAGACGTGTCATTCAACCTATTGTAAGTTGATGTACCATCACAAGGGTCTTGGAAATATATAATGAAGGTTGAAAAACTACTTGGTGTTGCTTTAAGCCTTTGAATGAAAATAAATGTTTACATTTAAGGATATAAAGTAAAAACAATGTCAAGGTAATATAACTGTATTGATATCATAAACAAAAGTGCTTGAAATACCACAATTGACAATTCTTATTTTTCCGTGCACATCATTATTTTTTAAATGCCCCCTCACAATATATCATAAAAATAACTCCTCCCTTTTGCAACTCTGTTCTCTGATGGCACGAGGGAGGGAAAACCTGTCACTCACATGACATCACAGCAATAGCAAACCACAACCATCCAATCTAATCAATTTCCGATTGACTAAATCAAGTCCCGCCGTACATTTTTTCTTGTTCGAGAAGCCGTTTCACTCTGAAATACATCGCAATATGGAAGAAAAGACTATCCCAACTTCCGCAGTTTCATGACAACTTTAAGTAGTTTGGCTTAAACTTTTATTATTATTTACAAAAATGTGTCTGTCAAATCAAAGATTTTTTACACCTGAAAAAAAGCCTAACCAAAGTCTTTAGGATTAGTTGAAAGGTTTGGAGGTATAGGTAGGTTTAAGAGTTGGTTAACACAGTTCAAACTGTTTATATTACATCTTTTTAATCAATTAAGTATTTTCTTGAACAATTTATTTTTCTCATGTCGATGTATGATTCAAGGAATATCCTGTGTTGTGTGATTGCGGGTGGCAAGAGACAACAAGTAACGAAGAAATGTGAAAGAAAGATAATTTCGTCTACAGAAGTGCAATAAGTATACAACAAGATGTATAATAATAATAATAGCAGACTCCATGTCATAAAGCTGCAGTGTCATCGCTGTTGAGTGCAAAGTCAGTAGACGAGGCGAGAGGCGAGACGCTCGGGAGCGCACATGCAGGTCTCAGGCACGTCACTGGATTTCGCGGCAAATCCGACCTGGAGCATCACATAGAAATAGGAATACTTGCTTTCAGAGGTAATAGCATTTTTATTGTGAGATTACAACCCCTTCACACACAGGCAATAAAAAATGGATACATTTTAGTAGAAAAAAACTCCACATAGCACCTTTAAATATTAAATTGTTTTACTTATGAGTTTAAATGTTTACATGCTAACAATGTACTGGAGTGGAAACATAATCATAAAACTAACCAAGGAAAAAAACTATTATAAAACTAAGTAATGAAAATGAAGTAACATGTCCCACTGTCTTTGCTCAGATCTCATGTGAACAAAATATTAATTCATGAGACAAAAGAAGAAATTTCTGTTTAAATTGCCTGTACATTACACACACACACACACACACACACACACACTGGTGGGTCCGTTTTGGCAACCCTCCCTGAGGGACAAAGAGAGTCTCACCATCCGTAACCAAACTGCTAATTCGTCTGGACATGCTATTAACAAAACAGCTTTTGTTGGGTAAACAATAATAGCTATTTCATGTCTGCGAGCGCTAGTCTTCCTACATTTTTTTTTTCTAGCTGCAGGGAACGACTCTCAGGCTTCTGCACTGTGCTTACTTTGAGACTGTTTTTAAATTCAGGTCTCAGACCCACTGAGATGAGTTTAAGTAGCAGCAGGGAAATGCAGAACATGGCTGTTTTCATGCTGCGATCATAAACAAGCTTCACAACACTCAAATACACACAAACCGCCTCTAACATACAGGCAGGAGGAGACCTCAGCTGAACTCCGCTGATTCATTAGGCTGCGATGATATCTGCGTAACATTACCCTCTCGCACGAAGAGCAGAAATGTTCATTGTGTCACGCTGAGAAAACTATATGTGTTCAATCTAAGATAAAAGCAGCAAATCTGTGCACACAGCGCAAGGCTATAAGGCTGATTTGCTTGAAATTGTTATGTCATTATGAGTCCTTTAATGTTTGCAGCATAGATACTCAAGCAAATGCCTTGCTGGAAAGCTCCTGCTACAGCGTGAGTTCATTGGCTGAGAGAGATTTGGTGTGTTAACGCATCACAGTCGGGCAGATGAGGTTTTTAGTTTTAGTGGTCTCAGATTTGCCATTGGAAGTCAAAGCAAACATTCAGAATCCAGAGATGATCCTCTGAGGAGGCTTTTGGCCCAGTTTGAACCCTTCAGTCTTCTCTCCAAATGCCACTCTGTAATGTTGCAGGGTTGGACTCAAAGAGCTATTTGTCTCAATCAAATCTGTTACAATAGAAATGTGATGGAGCCAGTGGCATGATTCGATTTTATGACTGGGGTGGTCCATGTGCGGCATAGACTGAATCAATCAATCATCATCATCATTTCATATAATAGTATAGCCTATTATTTTAATTATAATATTTATTAATTACATTTTAATTTAGTTGTTTTGATTTTTATTATACTTTTTTAAAATAATTATTTATTTGAATGTGTTTGGGTTTAATATCAATTAAACAGATTAGCCAACTGTTAAAAATATTTTTCAATAATGTAGCAAGAACTGAACTATTTTTATTATAATAATAATTTGATATATTATTTTGGTAACGCTTTACAATATGGTCTTAACATTAGTTAATGCATAATGCAACATAAACCAACAGAGAGCAATAATATTCTTACAGCATTTATTAACCTTTGTTAATGTTAGTTAATAAAAATGTTCATGTTAGTTCACAGTGCATTATCTGATGTTAACGGATACAATTTGTAATCTTAAAAAGTAGTAGGATATGTTAAGATTAACAGATTCAGTATAAGTATAAGTAGTGTTCACTCATATTTTATGTTAGCTAATGTTATCAAATAAAACCTTATTGAAATTGTTTTTAAATGTAATATATTATACAAAATCCTGTTTTTAAATACATTTTAAGAAAACATTCATTTACATTTGGGTTTAGTATCAATTTAGTGAATCAAACTTAATGTTTATAGAAAATACAAATATGACAATTTCTCCAATAAAACATCATTGTGTATAGACGGTAAAATGTCTTTTCAAAAAAGTCTTTCAACTCAAAATATAACACACAGAGTATGACCACATATGAGGTGATGATGAGACACATTTGATCATGTCAAGGACACAACGGTCGGATGATCATAGACGTACTATGTTCATCCGACCATCCGAGAGTGTCATGTTGCACTTATCACATTATCACAGTTTGCAATGGACGCAATCATTATTTATAGTCACGTTCCCCACATCTGACTACTTCATGCCTGCTTGACTTTCACAAGCCAAGGGTGCACTTCTGGATCGCAAATAAGAAAATGCAGAGCGGTCTACCATTCATGCTCTTGCAGATTCCTGTAAGTATAGTAACTGATTTGTCTTGACTTGGTTTTAATTTAAAATAAGAAAGTTCTAAATGTCCAGCTCTGAGTTGCCGGAGTCAATCATAATTTGACACGTTGAAGTGACACCTGTACATCCCTGATGATGGAGCAAATATTAGATCAATATGTTTTTTTTATTTTTTTTTTGTGTTTTTTTTAACCTCTTTAGCTCAGCTGCAATTTTTTGATGAGGAAATGTGAAGTGTGATAATTGGAGTGTCCTGCATGTGTGTGTATCTGTGCATGTTGATGCACGCTGAGGCATGCATACACATGTTAGTGTGATGTTTGTTCCATACTAAATGAGTACCTGTTTTAGAATATATTTGCACTGTATTTCTCATGCAGACGTACTGTGAGAGGAGTCGCGTCGCCACGGCAACCATGAGCCGTAGGGATGTTTTTTGGCCATATGTATGCAAGTTACCAGCAGGATGTGGCAGCAAAGTCCTCTGATCAAGGCTTCAAAATGTGATTGCTCTCTCTACACTTCTTTCTCTTTTCCCTGACCATGCTTTCGTCTTGTTTTTCATACTACTTCATACGAACACCATGAAGCTGACGAATATAGTTTCACATCTTGTGTGGCACGCTCTTGTTTATAGTGAGATTTTGCAGGGGGTAAAAACACATTCTTCTGATGTGTCGTACTCTGTCTTGTCCATTAAAACCTGCGTGGGATTTAAAAACCAAAACTTTGTCACAAATACAGACTTTCTCTTGGCATTTCTTGGAAACGTACTAAATACTGCATGTACATTTCGAAAGACTGTCAAATGCAGTCTTTTTTCTGGCATTTTTTTTATAGACGCACACCCAATACCCAATACCACATTGCATCTTTGAGATCAGAAAAAAAAAATGCAAAAACAAACTCTCAAACAAATACACACAAAAAAAGCAAAAGACATCCCAGATAGCATACATATCCAGGCCTCATCTGGGCCAACTGTGGCACATATGGCTCAGTTCTGTCAGTGGCAAAGGTCATATGGGCCATATCTGGGCCACACACATCAAGCCGGTTTAGCCAGAACTGAGCCATATGTGCCACAATTGGCCCGGGTATGTATGCTATTGCCAGCCACACTCAGGTTGAGTCATCATCACCATCATTCCATAAGGATGTGGGTGATGTTGGCCACATCTGGCCCATATGTCATTTGCTATTTGGGATAAAAAGAGGGCAAGATGAAAATGTTAAAGGGTTAAGTTCACCTCAAAATGAAAATTCTGTTGTCATTTACTCACCCTCATGTCATTCCAAACCTGTAAGACTTTCGTTCATCTCTGGAACACAAATAAATATATATTTAATGAAATCTGAGAGCTTTCTGTCCCTTCATTGACAGCTAGGCAACCACTTTGATGCTTCAGACACTTTGTAAAGAGCTCGTAAATCTAATCAAAATGAATTGAGCGGTTTAGTCCAATTTTTTTGAAGATACACGATTGCTTTGTATGATGAAGAGATTGAATTTAGGCTTTTAAAAACATTGACCAGCGAACCAACAGAAGCTCAACTGAACCTGCTTGATGCGTGAGAATGAACCTCATTAGTTCTTGCAGAATCTCAATTGTGCTACGTAACACAAGAATGAACCTCATTGGTTCTTTCTGAAGCTCAAATGTGCTGCGTAATGAATTCATTGGTTCTCGCATATCAAGAAAACATGCTTGAGCTTCCGTTTACCACAAGTGATGTGAGCGTTGATGAATGTTTATATGTGAATAAAAGCCAAAATTCAATCAATTACTGTATATAAAGCGATTTTGTATTTTCGGAAAATTTGGCCTAAATCGCTCAATTCATAAGGATTAGTTTTACAATCCCTTTATCAACTTTTTGAAGCTTCAAAGTGGTATTTGTGTAGCTGTCAATGGAGGGACAGAAATCTCTCAGATTTCATTAAAACAATCTTAATTTGTGTTCCGAAGATGAACGAAAGTCTTACAGGTTTGGAACGACATGAGGGTAAGTAATTAATGACAGAATCTACATTTTAGGGAGAATGACTCTCATGGATCCAAAACATTGATTTGATGCTAATTGCATTGTCTGGTGGCATAGAAAAAGAGCATAATTGGTGTCTTGGAAGTGTAATCATTCTCAAGAGTGAGTTCAATAAGCTAACTAACACACATACATACAAACCCTGCATTCATCAGCATCCCTCATTCACTCCATGTCTTTTCTTCTTTTCTTCAAGGGATCTGTTGTCATTTGGATGCATCTTCTTTCTTGTTAGACACCCTGCCTAAGCGTGAAATAGTTTCCGTCTGTACTCTCCCCCTGGTTATGCTAACACAGCCTGCTATTGGTCATCTGGAAATAAGTCAATCTGGTTTCTTGCTTGGGTATTAATATGCATGAGATTATGTTAGTAGAGAGGTGTTAATGCTGGTTTGAACTGATCCAACAAACAATAACACTTCAGACATTTTGTAAGTTGATAATGTTCACATTGACCCAATAAACATGCATTTATGGGGCATTGTTTGGGTGCTTCGATTTCCGCCACAAGACAGGATGGGTAATTTGGATACACTCAATTGTCCTTGGGTGTGAATGTCTGTGTGTGATAGCATTGTGACAGGCCATCCATCCAGTATTTTGAACATTTGGAAAAGAGGATGGATGGACATGCTCTGAAAAGGAAGAGGTTGTGGATGAAGCCCTGGGCCGGGTTTCCCGATAACGATGTATCTCAGCTCTTAAGAGCGCTCTCTACGTGCAAGGTTTCGAACGCTCGCGGCAATTCCACGCGCGTTTCCCAAAAATGCACTTAACATGAACGCGCGAGAACGCGTTCTACGTGCTACTTAAGAGCCGCTGTCCATTTGCGAAGTGCTGAAATATTACCTTATATGGATTCCTATTCTGAACGTTTAACCTAATAATCGTCATTTGTTGTGGATTAGCAATCAAGACAAGTCTATATAAAGCACCCACAGGCGGACGCACTGACAAAATGGCAAAAAATAAATAAAATAAAAATAGATACCTTTCAAAAAGATTACATTAAAGAGTGCCCTATAAAGAGTGATTAAAGAGTGAGGAAGATGAAGAGGTGGAGGAGGTGGAAGAGGAGGACGACGACTAAGATGGCATGGGACATGATGGCCAACCAAGAAATCGCCAATACATGGCTGGTTTTCGTGCACGTCATTGACAGATTTTTTTGAATTCATCCCTATTTTGCCCAGTCTTTGAGGCATATTTTCCACATTACTTCTTTTATATATTTTTTTGTTAATTCATTTAATTTAGGTGTGTATTTCTATCTTTTTCTTCCCTTTTTAATTATTTCATTTATAAATTCATGTAGGCTAAACAAAAAACGAGTAAAATGAAGTGTACAATAAAGTACAATCAAAACATTATTATATTACTTACGTTGCAATGTGTTAAATCTAGATAAAAGTGTAATCTGCCGGTTGTCCTGCAGGTGTCCTCATAAATATGTCTTCTTACGATGCACTTGGGGATGTACGATTACTCCAGAGCACTCGTAGTTCTACGAAGATTTTCAAGTGCTACTTAAGCTACGATGCTTTTGGGAAACAGACCGTAATATTAAGATCAGTCGTACGATCGTTTTTACGATCAACTTAGGCTTACGATGCTTTTGGGAAACGCAGCCCTGGACAAGAAGCTTTTTTTGGTTGCTTTTTAGAACTTTTTTTTTATTATTGTATTATTTTTTAGCTTTCGTTTGCTTTTTGTTTTCATTTCGCTTTGCTTTGTTTTTTGGTTTGTTTCACTTTGTTTTGCTTTGATATTCTTTAATAATATTTGAATAGTTTGCTGTGCCTTATTTAGTGTTTTGCTTTGCCTTGTTTTTAGTTTTCTATAAGTCTTTGCATTTCCTGTGTGTGAAACCATGTCTATGGAGTTGACAAGGAAACATTGTCATCTAAGCAACGGTTTGTGATAAAGTCAGATTATGACACGGGTTTGTTGGAAAAGCACACCAGACTGTGCAAACATTCCAAGGCCCCATCATACATGTTCAGTCAGTGAAAACAGATGACAACAAATGGCAACAGAGTTAACATACTAATTCAACAAATCTCAGCAACTGTTGAATGCGGGTGTTTGTGTAAGCCATTAGGCAGAAATGAGATGGCTGTGCTACCTGCAAATTGTGTTTCCTACAAAGACTTTTTGTAGACAAGACTGAGTGTTATGTGGTAATGTGGTAAAACAAAACAAAAACAATATATATATATATTACTTGTAAAATCATAAGTATTATAAAATTATAATGTTGGCACATTGTTCCTAATGAAAAAAAACTGAGCAAGAGCATGTGACTTTTGGTGACAAACTATTTTTTATTTATTAGTAAAAATAAAATAACATTTATTAGAAATTTTTTGGTAACTTAAGATTTATTTCGGCACAATGTGTAAAACATTTAATTTTTTTATATATTTTGCTTGATGTTGCGTTTTTATCATTGACCTTTTTTTTTCACTGCTGTCCCCAATTGAAACAGGCCTTTGGGTCGTGACCCTCTAAAATAAGTACAATCATCTCTATCCATGACTTAACTTTGTAGATGAATTTTGTCCGAATGGCTTTTGCCTACTACAGTATATTAGGAAACAGCTATGGCGTTGACCATTTGTAAGTTTGCAAAAATCATATTTTCTGGTAAACCTTCTCTAATAAATCTTTTTAATGCATTACTTTTGTATAAACTGAAATCTTGAACAATTATTTTCCATCTCCCTCGTTAAGAAATGTTTCCTTGTATTTCCTTGAACAGCTGCGCCACTAAGCTTTAGTCACATCAATTCAAGTTCGAATTCGAGTTTAAATCTGGAAGGCTCAAAATCTAAGTGCAGATTATTCTTCCCATAATCCACTGCTCTCTCATCTTGTGTGCCGAGTGGGATTAGAGCCAGACTCTGCCAGATGTGAACAAAGCAAAAAACTACCTCTTTACTCTTAAGGAAATCTTTATTTATTTTTTTCTTAGAGAGAGAGAGAGAGAGAGAGAAAAAGAGAGACAGATCAGTGGAAACCTTTCAGTCTCGTCCAAGGTCACGGGAAAGGACACTAGGGAGGGTTTCTTAGCCTCCCCCATTTAGTAACATGTATTATTTAAGGTGGTGGTGTGGAACCGCCATGCTAATGCAGGAGATTAGCTACGCTGGAGAGCTCTTCCTGAATATGTTTTGTTTCAAGGCAGAGAGCACTTTAAAAACATCTCTATTTTACATTAAAAGAGCTATGTTTGCGGCTAATTTGCGATGCTATCTGGCTGGTGTGGAAAGGCGAGAGATACCTCTGTAGTGGAACGAGTGAGACTTGTGTAAGTCCTAGGCTAAAGCCCCACAGAGAGCTAGCTGTGAACCGCTAAGTGCAGATCCAAGCAACGCTTCAGCCGCCTGCAGTATATGCCAAGCACCTAACCTAATTCCCCTCGCTCTCTGAGCTAGCATAAAAGCACATTAACATCTGCTGAAAGGAGAGCGTGTCAGGGTTGTCGCTAATGTCTCCTAGATGGTTAGCGGATGTCTTCATGCTAGAAATTCAGGAAGACGCTGTTTTGGACTCACTCACACATTGAGTTCAAGGCCTTTCCACACAATATAGCCAGACAAGGGTATTCGGCCTGTGTATTGGATGGCTAGCCCCTCATTTCTTGTTCCCTAAAGACACACACACACAATATAATGCACAAAACTATCCAATTGCAGGTTATTTGTTCTCGTTTCTGGCTGATTGAGGATTTCAGACATGTGTCCAGTTTAAATCCAGCGTCTGCAGCCCGAAGCCTTCTCTTTTATGGGCTGAACTCATGTTCTGAGCGAAAGAAAGAGAGAGAGAGAGAACAGCCTGCAAAGATATTGTAGCTCTGTCTTCTCTAAGGCTGTGTATATGTAAGTGATAATGGAGAATGTAGAGGAGTGAAAATGTGATTGTGTGTGTGAGTGCGTGTGTGTGTGTGTGTGTGTGTGTGTGTGTGTGTGTGTGTGTGTGTGTGTGTGTGTGTGTGTGTGTGTGTGTGTGTGTGTGTGTGTGTGTGTGTGTGCGTGCTTGTAAGGTACGGTTGAGGAGACCGGCTCTCCTGCCTGCAGCAAAAGGAATCATAACCAATCTATTCCAGACAGACAGAAGTAGATGAGGGGGAGAGCGAATAAAAGAGAAAGTGGAGATGGTGAAAGGGGACTCGGCTTTCTGAGGGGTCTGTGCTGCCGGGCTCAAACACTTCAGCCAGTGTAGCATTTTTTCCCTTGAAAGATCACAACCCTCTCTGTTTCTCTTTCTGTCTCCTCTCATTTCTCTCCACATCCCACCCTGCTGATTTATCTTTAGTTCAGTGGTTCTCGACTGGTTTCGCTTGAGGATTTTGACACCAAGTGGCGACCCAACATGGTACCGAAATAGTGTATCGTTTTGCTTTAGCATTTATTTTTATTTTATTTTTTATAGTTGTTTGGTAACAATTTAAAATAAGGTTTAATTGCTTAACATTAGTTAAACATTATCTAAGCTTTAGATATATCATGCAATATAATTTACTTAAGCTGTATTAATTAACATTAATGTGAATGAACATGACTTAACAATTAATGAATAATAGTTATATTTATAAATTAACATTAGCCTAGATTACTAAATTATGTTGTGATGGCCTAATGCACACTCTAAAAAATGCTGGGTTGTTTTAACTCAATTTTGGGTCAGATATGGACAAACCCAGCCATTGGGTTACATTTTTAAATTGCATTTTTGATCCAATGTTTGGGTTTGTCCATATTTGACCCAACATTGGGTTAAAACAACCCAGCATTTTTTAGAGTGCATTCAATGGTAACCAACTGAACCAGTGTCACGGATTCACCCAACGACACACCCCAACCAGCTTCAACCCAACACACCTGGTCCCGATCGCAATCACCGGAGTTCTGAGTTACTACACCTGCACCTCATCACTTCATTCACCACACCAGCTCTGCATATAAACCCCAGTCAGCCTACAGCTCATTGTCAGGTCTCGTCGTTTGACGCCAGTGACTCCCCGGTTCCTAACACTTCTGTCAGGTTCCTGAACACCCTTCGCAAGTATTATACTTCTACACTAACCTCTCTGTGTGTGTATTCCAAGCAGCCTCTGTGTGCGGTGGTTCTCCGGGATTCTCCTAAACCGCATCTCCGTGTATTCCAGTATACCTCTCGGATCTCTAACCAGGACTCCAGTGGTCTGATATTCCATATATCTCAGAGACAGTATCCATTCCCAGCTTCCATTCCAAGTTACATTACTACATCAGTTCCAGTATTCATCCTGCGTTCCCGTGTTGATCTCGAAGCCCTTCCAGTATCCCGGAGTTGCATACAGTGTCTAAATAAAACCTGTTTACGTCATTCTCTGTGTCTTCATCCTTGCAGTAGTGTGACAACCAGATTGTGAAGTGTTACCTTTATTTATGTATTTATTTTTTGTGTGATTTTTTTCCTCCCACTACCTGTGATCAGAAACTACTTTTGTTAAGTTTACTTCATTAAAATGTGTTAATGTGACGCAATGTGAACATTTTGTCAAAACATTTGATACTTTCAATCCAATTAAATTGATCAAATGGAAATTTACTTGCATGCATGTTCTATTATATCAAATATTTTTTGTTAGCATTCACTGAGCAGCGGCATTCTAGTTCCCAGCATGCTTTGCATGGGATGGGCAAGATGAGAGAGGAAACATTTATGGCATTAATAATGTCTGTATGTTGAGGATGCACATGTTGGATGCTGCATGCTTTACTCAATGAGAATTTGTTATTTAGCATGTTAATGAGTGCTGTTGCTAACTAGCAACAGTTGGTAGATAAAATTAAAGAAATGAATCATGTGAGGAACACATGTAAAATCACATTGAGGTTCCTTAAATGGGTTACTAATAAAATTGTTGCATGTACATTGATTCATTGTTAATTCGGACTTTATTCAACTAAACTGATTTATTTTTATTTGTATAGCTTACATGGTTTTAGTAGAACCAGTGTACATAATAAAATACTGTAAATCAAAGGATTTTTTCCCTGGTATTTTCAGCTCATATTTAAAAGCTTACTTACACACCATATTCTTCATTTGTTAACAAGAGGTGCATGAATGGTGCTTGAGATAGTTTTTTTTTTTTTCTTTGTAAAAGAGTAATTTGTAGGTATTGCAATGGTGTAATGATGAATGGAGAATTTTGGTTTGGGGGCTGCTTGATTATGGCAAGCATAGTAATCACTATAATTTTGGTCAATATTAAGATCATGCCTACATAACACAGTTACTCATTGGAAACATCATGTATTAATTGAACTTGAAAAAAAAAATTGTTTTCAAATCTGGATGTATTGTAATTGTTTGTAGTGCACTACCACAACCTGAAAACACATAGGCTGAAAACTCTTAATATAGGCTACATTTTTGGTCAACTATATTCAGGCCGCTATACATAAGCCGTTGATCATTGATTATTACTGTACGTGACGACATGCTGACCGTTCCAAGATGGCGGGCGTGCCGACATGCCTCGAGCAGTTGAATTTGGCATCTACATATACATCTATTCTTTGGCTTGAAATAATGTGAGACTGCACCTCAACTAGTACTGGATATTGTTTGACAATTGTAAATATTCAGAAAGTTTGCTGTATTCAAATCTACCAAATCACCTTTCAAAGTAGCTAAGGACATTAAAAAAGTTTCTGTTAAACATGTTTAACAACTGCATTGCTGAGCCAAGTGAATATCTCAATTTAATCCTGTATCTTAAGAATGATTGAAATACCTGTTTACCTATTGCATTTGGTTGTAGAAGGCCAACATATTCAGTTTGTTTAAAATTTTACAACCACAATCGGAATGCATTTCAATTATTGGGTATGAATATTTTGCATGTGTGGCTAGTAGAGTATCTGAAGCTTTGAAAGAAGGACATTTTTGTATTACATTTTCTTTGACCAAATGGGTTAAATAACTTGCAAATATATGTGGGGTCAGTAAATAAATAAAAAAGTCTGTTTGCATAATGTATTAGGAGATATTGCTCATCTGAGAACCAGCATGATACTGCAGGAAAAAGAGATTCGGGAAAAAGAGATTTCTGGAGGTGAGATGCAGAGGAATTGATTGATTATTTTTAATAAAGTGCAGTTGATACACTTATTATGAACTTTTTTTTTAAAAAATACTTAATTTTGCAAAACCAAACACGTTAATGGTCATTCAGTGTGCACGTCTCTAAGACTTCAAATAAAGTGAGACTATGTAAAATGATTTATTCTCTTAAGTAAATGTGGTTAATTAATGGTAGCCTAGAGAAAAGGTGCTAATCTGGCAAAAACAAACAAAAAAACGATCTTAATTTATTCACACACACACATAAACTCCAAAATGCACATGAGGCAACTGCTAATTGTGTTTTGTTTTTTAAAGAGCTGTGTCATTATGATTTGTCAGAGATTTTCTGCTGATAATGCAAAAATGAGAGAAAAGATGAGGGGAGAGTGTGAAGTCCTTTGAGGGGAATTGTTCATTAGCATTAGACACACATTAGCTGTTATTAGCGTATTATTACTGGATTCATTAGGGTTTGTATGTCTTAGTCAAGGGGTTGTGTGTGGTTTGTGAAGCTTGATTCAGTTTTATACTACATCCGGTGTTTTTTTTTATGGTACAAAACACTCAGCAAAACACAAAGGCTGATTTTAATTTATGCATAATGCAGCAAAGTTGCAGACTGGTGAATTGAGCCTATTTTAATGGAGAGGGTTTGCAAGGTAAATCTCTAATGCTAATGATGCCAATGATAATATATCAGATAT
Source organism: Phoxinus phoxinus (assembly GCF_949152265.1). Lineage (NCBI taxonomy): Eukaryota > Metazoa > Chordata > Actinopteri > Cypriniformes > Leuciscidae > Phoxinus > Phoxinus phoxinus. The sequence continues at coordinate 25,858,726 of NC_136891.1, forward strand.
ATGCTAATATATGCTAATATAACAGATAATCAACAATGACAGTAAATAATATGGCAATAAAAGATGAGTGTGAGATTTTGTGAAAGAAATGCTAATAGCGCACATGCGTTAATGATATCTTGTCACTCCCGGTTGTTCAGTAAAAAAAAAAATGGTTAAGCAATTGCCCATGTTGCCAATTTGCAAGGAATATTGTATCTTATTATGGTTAAAAAAAATAAAAAAAAATTAACTGTGATGAAATGTTACATTTTGTCAAGAGGTGCAGCTGTCTCAGTTTTGTCCTCTTTGCACCGCTGACATCATTTTATGTCTTAGGTTTTTATGCCTTCTGGTCCGTACTGCCAAATGGTGCTCACTAATTCTCTGCTTCTCACGAGCTCAGTTTAGAAGTTAAAGGCAATTTCAAACTTTATAATCAGTCATTATAATCAGCTATCTGATCATAACGGGTATTGAAGTACATAAAAGAGGAGCCTTGGACTACATTTCCTAGTTTGAGATTCCTCAAAAGTTATACAGGGTAGTTTTATTTCTAATAATATTCTGCTCCTGAGTCTGGGTTATTCATGAGTGTACAGGGATCATTTTGGAAAAATTTAATTGTGCTATTGGCTTCTCTCTTTTTTTTGCCTTCATTGTTCAAGGTGTTTCAGTGTTTCCTTATTCTGTTTTCTAAAATGCATTCTGATATTTGTCCTGCTAAGTATTTTTTTGTATTTTTATTGTACAGTAAGTAGACCCCACACATCACAGTAATGAGGTCATCAGGGACCATTACTCTTTTTTTGGCATCATTCGCCCCATCAGATCTGAATAAAATGCATACTTTGGGAAGGTATCAGTGGAATTTTCATAATTTGTTACATTTATATAGTGCTTTTCTGGGTACTTCATTATGATTATAACTAGTTTAGTTTATATTGTAATTTTAACATCTGTAATTTATCCATCCCATATGACTTTCTTTCCTCAGTGGAACACAAATGGGAAAAAAATATGGAAAAAAAATTCTGGTCACTCATTTCCATGCCGTTTTATAAAAAAAAAAAAAAAAAAAAAAAAAGTTGCACCTGAAAAAAACTGCACTGAGAGCGAGGGAAAAAAGATAAGTTGCAGCGGTGTATAAGTGACATTTTATTATTACATGCAAATAATATACAATTCTGTGAAATAAAACAAAAACACTATAAACATGTATTTTGTTTCCCTCACTCCATAACAAATCCTTAGAATTTAACGGTATTCAGAACAGGAATGAAAAATTTAAACATAGTGGCATTCATTATAAACAACATTATTATTATAAGCGCAAAGCCTAAACTAATTTATTCAAAGCAAAACTGAAACTACCAGCATGTGGGGACTGCACTATACAAATAAACTCACATACCTCAGCAGGAATAGAAATGTGATGTGCAAGTCAATTTGGAACATAAGTCGCAGCATGTCTCAGATAAAACAAAACGTAACATATTACGTAAAATACGGTATAATGAATGGGGACTCATGGGAATAAGAGAGTCAAAACATGAGAGTGAGCACTTTTCTTATTTTGTTCTTATACACTTCAGGAAACACTAGATCTTTGTCATCTATATTGTCTCATTCTTTTAGGACATCTGCTGGTGCTGCTGCTTGGGATGATAATAATGTCCTTTAGTGGATGTTGTCAGATATATATATATATATATATCGATGAGAGCCAGTTAGCATCAACTGTTGCTGTTTTGGAGGCTTGGATCTACGAGCAAGCGGGCGCCTTAGGTCAAATCTCTCTGATGCAACTCATCCATAAACCCTGAGACGTCTCCACTCACTTTTGCTCCTTCTGTCCTCGTGATCCTTTTTACCACTGCTAGATCCCCTTTCAGCCTTGCTGTTTTGGAGAGACACTTCTTTATTTCTCTGTTCAGCTCTTGTACACAAACCCTCAGCAGGGCTTTGACCGCACTGGACTGATCTTTGAGGAGCTCTGAGCCTTTTTGTACTTTTTAAAGCTGTTGTACTTCAAACTGACACAGTCTGGAGCAGTGTCTCGCTGTTTCTCTCTCTCCCTCTCTCGCTTACGTGAGTTAGTAAACCGAGGCCAGTTTTTACATATTAACCCACATCTAACAGATTGTAAAGGGATTAAAGCAGTCAATCAGTCTCATCTCTCCTCTAATAGACATATTAATCATATGAGCCAAAACCGTATTAGTTATACCAGCTCAGAACCATACAGTTCAAATGTAGGCTTCTCATGATCTATGGTTCTCACAAATATTTTGTGTGTGTGTGTACTTTGCTATAATTTAGGAGCATATTTTGTCCCTAGAAGTGAGATAAATCGGACAAAATCCTTGTTTAATGACATTTGGTGGAAGAAATGTATTATGAAAATATAAAATGTTTTCTTTTATGTATGTTTGGGTTAGTCTGCATCCATTCTAATTAGATATAAAAGCAACATATAGTATATTCATGTGAAAATGTGGGTTAATGGCAGAATGACAGACATTTTTGTTTGGACTGAATCTATTAATCTATTCAAAATATATTCAAAATTAAATTAATGTATGCAATATCTTAAATACATGTCTTGATACCATAATAAAGAAAAAGCCTATACTATAAAAAATTAAATGAAATTCTTGAAAAGAAAACCTTTTGCATTATCTTTTTTAGAAAATACTTTTGTCTGCCAAATCAAAGTCATGTGATGCAACCAACATGCAGAAGCATGCAGGAAATTGTGAGAGGACTCGCAAAAAATTTGACCTTTTTATGACAAGGCAAGGTTATGTGAAATCTAATGTGGTGCAATTTATTTAGTTTATCTATTTGGATATAGAGTTAATAATCATTTTCATAAAAAATAGGTTTACCTTAACTTTTTTTAATAAAGAAAAAACTAATTATTACAGTTTGTATTATTACAGCTAAACACTAAAAGTGGAACTTGAGGCCCACTCAGTGAAACCACTCATGTGACTAATCTTTAGACCAAGTCTGCAAAACTGCAAGCACATTACATGCTTTACACTCAGTTTGAAATTGAAAAACAAACTTTTTGCAAAACTCTAAAGTTCTCTACATCCCACACTCATTTACTAATGAACTACACACAATGATCATGTGTTAAAACACTTAAAGGAACACGCCACCGTTATAATGAAATAGGGGTTATTCACCACCTCCCCTACATTTAAATGGGCAATCGCATTTTTGTCTCAGTGCATGCATTGTCTTAGTCTGGTAGCTTAGCTTAGCATAATGAATGGAATTTCAAAATTGCCTGAGAAGCAGTGGAGAATAGTGTCAATATTCAGCTCAACTCACTTCAGTGTTGATTTAGTTTAGTTCAATAACTGTAACATTCATCAATTGTGCATTCATACTGTATATACAGTGTATTTGTGCACACCCATGTGCATGGACGCGGGAACCATGTGACAAACCCCTGTACACTGAACAAGCAAAAGTCGGCATGAAATCAAAATTGACCCTATTTACTTTGTTAGTGGATATTACTAGTCTTGTGGTGAACAATTCATCCGTGCAAGTTAATACACAGATTTTTTTTTTTTGCCGTGGTTATCTTTAATCAAAGTCTGAAAAGTTACTTCCGGGTCTGGAATGGTTATTTTTCTGATGACGTAGGTTTGACGGCTTGGGTTGGTTAATCGCTTAGCCACTCCCCTCAAACCGTTACTCTGCTATGGGCGAGAGATGGAGAGGAGGAGCGCTAAAGTTAAACCCTGCCCTCTGTTCAATATTCCCTTTCACTCGGAAATACGTCACAACACTTGAGAAAAGTCGTTTGCAACTTCCGGTTCACACAGACTTTAAAATTGCTTTTGCAAGAGATGTCTGATGTTTTGCATGTTGTGTGTGTGTGTTTTGTGGTTTTGTGTGTAGAGTTTCAAGACATTGAGCCATAGTTTCAGAAATTGTAAGCAATTTGAAAAAGAAAACTGTAAGATGTCTACACACATGCATACAGGGTGTAAGAATATTTTTTTATTGTATTTTAATTTACCACATGACTTGAGTCATTAAATTTGAACTTTTCTTAATAATGGTTTATAGTGTGTGTGTGTGTGTGTGTGTGTGTGTGTGTGTGTGTGTGTGTGTGTGTGTGTGTGTGTGTGTGTGTGTGTGTGTGTGTGTGTGTGTGTGTGTGTGTGTGTGTGTGTGTGTGTGTGTGTGTGTGTGTGTGTGTAAATCAGTAAGAGCATGTGTGTAATCCCTAAGGAGTTTTCTGATAAGAACAGAGTTTTTAATCCAGCGTTCATCCAGCTGTTGGACAGAATATCTGTCACCACAGCCGCTCAGTAATCCTTCACTGCGAGCGCTCTCCCATCGATCAAATTCAGCACATTTCAACATCATAAACAAATACATCTAGGCCGGTCCATCCCCACACCTCCCCGATCCATCTCCTCTCAGACATTTTCACTACAGCCAGAAATGAGCTGGATAATTAGACTCAATATTAATGATTCACAACTGATATTTATGAGCTAATCACCAGGGTTTGCACTTGAATCGGTGCATCAGCAGCCTCAATACTGAGCCGCGCCACTTGCCGCAACAATATAATGAATTCCTCCCCTCTAAAAATCAATATGGAGATTCGTTTTTGTTCCTAGTGGGGCTGAGTGGATGATAGATCCAGAAAGGCCCATCAAAGAGGGAGTACGGGAAAGAGAGCCATTTTGTAGCCTCTTTAGCCACAGAAGTAATAAGAGTAATAACACCCACTGTTTGATTGGCTCTTTCAACAGCTTTTGTTTAATTGACATTTTGAAAGATATAATGGCAAGGAACCTTTGGTTTTGTGAATTTACATGTGAGTTAATCAATTCCTTTTTGTCTTTTGAGTAAGTGTGTGTGTTAGTGCCTAATAACAGTATAATGACAGTATAATAACATCCTTACGAAGCTTAATGAGGGACCGGCGCAGTGGGGCTCGGGGGACCGCGGAGGCCATGTTTGGTGTCACATCATAGGAGCATGCCTATAGGAAACGATTAAAGTAACAGCGGACACTGCTGCAAATCTTACTGCAGCGGGAGGGATGCTGGTGGGCCTCCAGAGAGAATGTTTAAAGCTTGAAATTCAACTGGTGAATGTAGGTCAAGAGATTAATCTCCATTTAGCCACCTTGAGCTGTTTTTCTGCACTTTAAGACTGAACAAAACACTCTCTAGGATGCGTAACGCTCCTCTTGCTTAAGATCACACGCATGTAGACCCGCACACATATTTATTGCATGTCTTATGATTTGTACTGGAAAGTCCCTGTGACATTTAGATATAATATTTATGAAGCTAATACTGGTGATAAATGATGAAACCTTATTGTAAAGTGTTACCATAGTATTTTATGAAAATAAATGAGTAATAGAAATCTGTTTTTGTTTGTTCAGTATTGTTATTTAATAGGGTGAATTCAGGTAAATGGTCCAATGATCCTGAATTAACCCTATATACTGCAGATGTATACACTCTAGGTCAATTAAATTCCATTTATATTAATTATAAAAATACAGTGTAAACATTTTTTTTTAAATGGTTATAAACTTGTTAATGACATTGCATTTATTTTATTCCACACTGTAAAAAAAATATTTAAAAAAATACTGTAAAAATGCTATATTTATACTTTGCTAGCACTATATGATATGCATATGCTATATTATGTTAACTAAAAGGTACCTTGCCATTTATTGTGAAAAACTGTAAATGGTTTAACATACAATTTTTAAATCTTACTGTCAATAATGATACATGTGTGTGTTTTTTTGCAATCAAAAACTACATATAACCATATAGTTTATTTATTTAAATAGTTAAATAGTTTTGCGATGCGATAAGATTGCTGCGACAAATAATTTGTCTGTCCATTGAAATCAATCAAAACCCACAGCCAATCAGAACAGCGTGTGGGCGGAGTCTCGTTGCATGTGCACAGCACCAGAGAGTAATCTTGACGGCAATCGCAAGACAATGGATAGGCTACATAATCAAATTCACAAATATTACACCATTTAAACATTATTAAAATACATAGGCTACTGAGTTATTAAAACAATCTTTTGTCAAATAATACACTTGTTTGTTCACAGTTTAAACGTTCTTGTTTCCATTTGTTTAATTTCAAGATCTGAGGTGAATTATCCATTGTTGCTTTTGTAGCTACAAAGCTGGGAGCACTAAATTATATTTAAAGTCACATTGCCATTTCTAAAATAAAATAGTTGAGTGTCGCCGTCATGGCCGGTTAGGACAAAAACTCTGAATAACATGTAAAAGATTATCAAAATCCACATACAGTAACTAAGATACCTTTTAACGCTTGTTGCGTGTAGTTAGGACATGGTGTGATGGTGTTTTGTCTTTGTACAGTATAACCGTCTACAAACAAGTATTGGCCATGTTTTATGAATTATGAATTATAAAAAAATTTTTTTTAGAACTTGATTATTTTTTAAGTAATCTGAATTCCAAATCATTTCCATTCATAATTAAAAGGTGCATGTTAATTAAGGAGGAACATTTGTAAATGTAAGCTTCTTCAGCTGTGTTTGAAGTTAATGTAATACTGTGTTTTTGTTTAATACATTTTCATTTTCTCACAAAAATTAGTTTAAGAATAATCAATAATTGGCCAACCCCCAGAAAGCCCCCTTCATTACAGCAGGAATGTTGGGCCATAAATATAAATAATAAACTACATCAAAAGGGCAAACGCCAACTGTGTTTACCCATATACTCTGTATATGTTCTCTCTCTCTCTCTGTGCGTGTGTGTGTGTGTGTGTGTGTGTGTGTGTGTGTGTGTGTGTCAGCTTGAACACAGCCTCTGATCAGCATCTACATGTTTATGCATGGTATGGCCTTTAAAGTAAATTACCTCTTAATGTATTCATTTATACTCCCAGCTAATCCATAACTTGAATATGCAGGGGTCTGTTTCATTACCATATTTCTGAAGCCTCATTACAGGCTGAGAAATAATACCTGATTGAATAGTTTCCGAGCACATGCAGCGCTGCCGTCCCAGAGACAATATTTCAGCCTGAATCACGTTGACCACGTTTGAATAAAGGTTTCAAGTTGGTAATAACAAGAATGATCTAAACAGCTGCGTACATTTAGCAAACAATGTGCAGAGGGTAGCAACAGCAGACAGCATTAAAAACTCGAGCAGGGATTTGGTCAAAACAAATTAGCTTGGACTATAGCTGTGGGTTTGAGTCATCAGCATTTACATTGGTTTGAGTCACAGAAGCGCAAAACTCTTGGATATATCAGCGAGATCATGCGAGGCATCCTTCTGCTGTAGAAACATTTACCACTTTTTGAATATCCTACCATGGTCATTTTTCATAAAAATCATGATTCTCCCAATGTGATCTTTGAAAGCCAGGCGCAAGGCACAAGACAAACTGGCGTCAGACTCTGTCGAGCAGAGGGGTAAAGACGTCAAAGCTTCGTTTCCTTGCAAATCCATCAAAGCTGTAATGCAATGAGAAAACACAGTACAGCTTCCAAGAAAGAATTCACAAACAACAATGAATACAAGTGAAGGAGAAAGGACCAGAACAGACAAGAGCCAATTTAAGGGCTCTGCTGTATATATGGAAAATGAACAAAGGTGAAATGTTATGGTTTGGTGTTTCAGCAGGCAGTGTGTATACTTCTGCTGTAGCAAAAATAATCTCTGAACTTTGACTGGTTTAGTTTAATTTTAGCAGGCTTCCTCTGCAGTGGCTTTCACAGCATGTTAAGGAGGTGGTGAAAAATTTAGTTTCATAGATAAGAGTGAGCCCGGGACCACCAAGGTGTTCAAGCCCGGAGAGTGATATCCGGAGGATTTAAATGAGTGTTATATAAGAGAGTTTGTGTGTGTGTGGTCTGAAACAGAGTTTACGGCACAATTCAAAGTAACATTTGTAAAAGCTTGTTGTACCTTTTTCAAGAAATAAAACTGCCGAAGCAGATTTTGTCCGATTACTGAAATGGTTCCCAAATATATTGTGCATCACTATTTATATTCATATTCTTTAAATAAACAGATAAATGTACTTATTTGACAAATAATGAAAACAATGGTGTCATATCAATTCCAGCTTGAGTGCAATGAGTTACAATGCTGCATAGATATAGCATACATTTATGTGTGTGTGTGTGGTCAGCTGACCAATACTTCCATGTACTTTTTCAGATTTGCAACATTGCTTCACAAAAAAATCTTCTGACACTTGCTTTTGTGTGCACGTGTGCAGTGTAATGTCAGCGCTGCCTCAATGCGCAATAGAAAAGCCAGCTACTCAAATTTCACATCATAAATGACTTGGCTCTGACATTTACTCCTTTATAATAATTGAAACTCTTTTTAAACATCCTCTTTAAAAGTACACACTCAAATGCTTCTTTTTGACATCTCCACGCTCTTTGTCTCTGACGAAAATTATAATAAGATGGTAATTTTGTTTTTCAAAATATACTATGATGTGATTGGCTACCTTTGATTAGGCTATTCTCGTGTGACAGAAGACTCACTCTATCGCTCACGCTTAGCAATGAAAAATTTGTATTAGATAAATGCGAGAGAAAACATGATTTTTTCATAATCGGGACCCAAAAAACAGAGCTGAAATACTGAACTGTCCCGGAGAAAACGGGTCATCTGGTCACTTTTATAATTGGATGGTTGTTAAAATATTGAATATCTGCCGATGCTCAGCATCACTAAAATGTAATAGATAAATAATTCTATATGGGGAAAATTACGACCCGTGTTCGAATTTCAGATTGCACTTTATGATTTATTGTTTCTGTCCTGATTATCTTGACCTGTAGGCCTACAGGTGAACACACTCATCGGCAGTCTGACAGCAGCAGAAGTGGAATGCACATGTGTGCTCAGTTCACTGGGCAAGAGAACAGTAGTGTGTGTACACAGCTCATGTTTAACAAACACACTCTGTCGCTAGACCGGATCAAAGCAATACTACACTCTATCTCTACCATTCAGTGGGAGGAAAGCCCTGACATCTACAACTCTCACTGTCTCCTCTTCTAACATGAGCTCAAAAACAGTGTCATATCCATATACAAATCCCCATTTTTATGTAAATATATAACCTACGCCTGACACCACATTTTGCATTTGTATAAAAATCCATATTTGTCATATAAATACGTTTTGACCCCTCAAGACACTCCAATTTTGTATAAATAGACGGGGGAAATGATGTAACATGGATATGATGTATAGTCTCGCTTGCGGGATGTACCTGTCATGGTTAATTCCAGCATCAATCCTGACATTTCTTCAGTTGTAACCTCATTCTGTGCTCTTCAAAGCTCAAGTCTGTCATTTATTTATTTATTTTTTGCTAAAAATCCTTTCTTGTGTCCCAACTTTAAGATAGGTATTTTAAGTTTATTCCCTGAAAAGTTAAATAATTTGGATCAACCAATGGTGTGAGTTTGGGACTTGACCGTCCTGATGGAAATATAGATTTTCTTTTAATTCTTTGTATAAAAGTCATACTTTTGTGTCTTATTTAAAAAACTTAATGCTAGTCACTATTCACTCTCATAATATGAACGAGCGGGACTTTTTAAAATTTTATTATCCTTTTCTGGTCCTTAAAATATATAAGGGCATGCAGCATTACAAGTTTCATAGCAACAATGCATGCAGGAAAGCTGAAGACCGAGGTTCTCACAAAACACTAATAAGTTTAATTATTACTCAAAAAGCGTGCAAACACATCTCAACATAACAGAGACTGGGCAAAGAGCGAAGGCAAGGGTGAGGCTTAAATAACAAACTGAAACAAGCTAATAAATGACATACAGCTGAAACCAATGAACTAATAAATGACGGTAACCATGGAAACTAAACAAAAGCTGTAAACTGAACAAAGGAACATGTGAAACTCAGACATGAACAAAACAAGGAAACGGATCAAAAACAAACGTTGACACAGGGTGAGTGATTTATGACTTAATTTCCATTAACAGTGTTATTTAACAGTGTTATTTATTCAAGTCATAGTCAAGTCATCTTCATTTATATAGCGCTTTTAACAATGTAGATTGTTTCAAAGTGGCTTTACAGTAGTAAACGGATAATTTAAAGGGGGGGTACAATGGTGTTTCATGTATTCAGAGTTGTTTACAGTGTTAAAGAGATGGATTCTCATGCTAATAATGGCCAAAGTTTGAAAAGTTATTTTGAACGAATAACAGAGAATTTCTGTGCTGAAAATCATACTTCCGGGTTGCAACACGTTTCGGCTGGTTTTTTTCTATCGTAGATCTAATGACGTAGACCAGAGTGGAACTCCTTATATGAGCATTGCTCTCGGAAAAGAGCGTTCACGCACACGTCGACCAGAGGAGAGAAAGACCGCGCTCATCGACGCGCTCAGCGCTAAATAGGAATGGTTGATGTCAAGAATGTCTCCAAAAAAGTGTGTTTTGGGATGTGAGGGAAAGTTTACCTTGTTCAGCTTCCCAAAGAACCCAGTGTTACTGGAACAGTGGATGCAGTTTGTATGTTGTGGATGCTCCCGCTTGACTCTATAGCTCCGCCCACGCCCAGAATCAAGGACCTCGGCTTTTTCCGGATAGAATCGGAAAGCTGTATTTTTATTTTATAAATATGATGAAACTAAAGACTTTTTGGAGATATGAAGGACGCACTATTACTCTATAGGTACTCAAGATTAACATGAGATTGACTGAAACTAAGTATTTTACCCCCCCTTTAAGGTAACAAGAGATTGTTTTGGCTTTATAGCGGTTCTTGAATAAAGGTATTTTCCAGCTAAAGTTAGTTTTGATTGATTCACATCCGTCGCAAGGATCATTAGTTATTAAGTATTATTTCTCTCTACACAGACTTTAAACGCGAACCTGTAAGAAACGCTGATGGCGCTCACGTGCGCATTAAAGGAGAACTCCGGTCAATTTTAACATTGAGCTCAATTTTTAGTAAATTTGGAGTGCTGTCAATACAGAGAACAACAACAAAAATCGGTGTTGCCTACACAGTGTTATCCTCTTTTTAAAATTTGCACCCTATTGACTTGAATGGGGTCTAATTTTAAACCTGCTTTTATTTCTCTTATCATCCTTGATGTGTCATTACAAGTGCCCAGCCAGTAGATGTGAAAGATATGAATAAAAATGATGTTATATATATAGCGCACATACCTGTATTTAGTTCCTGTTTTCGGTCGAAGTCCAAAGTAGTCGATTGTCGAGTCTTTGGACTTCAACCGAAAACAGGAACTAAATACAGGTATGTGCGCTGGCTAATATAACATCATTTTTATTCATATCTTTCACATCTACTGCAGTCAGATTCACTCGTGTTCACTCAACACGACTCATGGCTGGGCACTTGTAATGACACATCAAGGATGATAAGAGAAATAAAAGCAGGTTTAAAATTAGACCCCATTCAAGTCAATAGGGTGCAAATTTTAAAAAAAAGGATAACACTGTGTAGGCAACACTCTGTATTGACAGCACTCCAAATTTACTAAAAATTGAGCTCAATGTTAAAATTGACCGGAGTTCTCCTTTAATAATTAATTCTATAGTTATGCGCATTTGAATATATGTGCGCAGGTTTGTAATTCCCTACAAACCAAGCCTTAAACTACTTGTCTGGCCTTACAATTTTGAAACAGAATATTATCACACAGTAGCCTATTATTAGCAACAGTATCTGATTATTTGCAGCTGATTGTACAGTAGCTCTACATTTCTTGCGGTTGAATGTCGTGTAGAGGTAATTTGTTATAACTGGACTGATTTCGCATTGTTTAAGATATCCTAGAGGCGCATCACACATCATGACATCATGCAACTTGTGAATTGCTGTGGGAGTTGCTTTAGTAAAGGTGTGAATCTCAATCGCTGAAGGATATGCCTCACTGAGCTGTGAATCGCAATCGCTGTGTGAGTGTGAATTGCAGCAAAACTGCCAAGGTAGATTTGTAAGAATGGCATTGTAAGTAGCCACAGCAGCAGGAGAACATTCAGACCAGCGCTGTGCGTAGATGTAAATGAACTAAGTTGACCATCCTTGCTATGATGATGATTTTGCTTTCAATGACCATATTATTGTTTTCTTGGAAGATTTGACACATAATATCCAATGTCTCAACTCTCACAATCAATTACTTCTCACATTTATTTTGATGTTTAATATACACTATTGTTTCAAAGTTTTGTGTTAAGATTTATGTTTAGTTTTTCATGAAATAGAACTTTTTATTCTTTTTTCTATTTTAACATATTTTAAAATCTGGCAAATCTGACTTTTCAGCATCATTACTCCAGTCTTCAGTGTCACATGATTTTTCAGAAATCATTCTAATATGCTTATTTGGTGCTCAAGAAACATTATCAATGAAAATGGTTGTGCTGCTTAATATTTTTTATGAAAGCCATTTTTTACGATTCTTTGATTGGAGAGTTTTAGTATTTTTCTGTTCTAAAATGTCAATATTAGTAAGATCATGTATACGGAAATATACCCGACACTATATACACCAAGTTTTCCAAAGTTATAACATAATGAGAGCACATTCACTTTTATTATGCAGAAAAGAGAAGGATGAACATTCTAACTTCTCATTTTGTGTTCCACTAAAGAGCACACAATGACTTTCTTTTTTTAGAAGAGAAAATGAGAAGTTGGATTTGGAACAAGGTTTGGAGAGAGTGAACTTTTCCTTTCAGGGTCACAGGCACGGGGGATGTACTGAACTGTATAGACCATTTAGGAGCAAATGTCATAGTTACGTCACTGTAGCTGCGTGTAGCTGTTCCAAAAATAGTGGTAACAAGTGGTGGAAAATCCATGGAATAAGATAAAAAATGTCTTGTGACTTTGAATGTCAGAATCGGAATGCAAAAAAAAAAAGATGGTCTTAATTTGTACAGAATACTATCATCAAAGACGCTTAGACGCCCTTTAAAAGCTAAACACAGACGTTTATGTTTGCAAGCCATAGTTTCTATCACAATTCTGAGAGAAAAAATAGCTGGGAAATAAATTCGTAATTCTCAGTAAAAAAGGCAGAATATCGAGTTTTGATATTTCTCAGGTCCGACTTTTCTTACCAGAAATGTTGAGATATAAACTTGGAATTGTGAAAAAGTAGTCAGAATTCTGAGATATAAACTCAAAATCGCCCTTTTTAATATTTTATTCCGTGGCTTCTATAGACTGCTCATCAGTGGCGTGCAGTGATGTTCTGAAATGAGGAGGCTATACAGTATATATATATATATATATATATATATATATATATATATATATATATATATATATATATATATATATATATATATATATATATATATATATATATATATACATGGCTGAGATGCTTACTTTTTAATTAGTCAGCCCATTAATGCGGTAATTCTGTTTATTCAGACCAATTAATGAACTCAAACAAAAACAAGAGGCGGGATTTTTTTGGACGAACCAATCATATTCAATCATAACCAATCATAGCACGATGGAGGCATTGCCTTCTCCCACGTGACTTTCCCCCATTAATTCTCAATTACCCCCCACCAAACCCACGCATGCTTTAGAGCAGGGGTGGGGAACGTCGGTCCTGGAGAGCCATAGCCCTGCAGAGTTTAGCTCCAACCCTGAAAAAAACTCACCTGATTGTAGCCTTAATGATCCTAAAGACATTGATTAGCTGGTTCAGGTGTGTTTGATTAGGGTTGGAACTAAACTCTGCAGGGCTGTGGCTCTCCAGGACCGACGTTCCCCACCCCTGCTTTAGAGGGTCTGTTAAACCTCAATGGGCTCAGAGGAGGCAAGAGAGACATGGACTCCCGCCGTAACTTTACCTGCTGGTGTCGCGGTTGGACAGTGTTACTTTAGAATAACGAGTTCATACACTTTTTAATGTCTAATTTTGTAATATTTGCATTGTTTTATTTTTGTAATATGGATTTTTTTCTCATTCCATTTTTATTTTTTTTCTCATTCCAGGCACTGCCTCCCTTACCCCCCTCAGAGGAAACGCCTCTGTTGCTATTGCAGAAATGTGTTTTCTGCCACCAGCTAGGCTCTGCCCACAAAACACGTCATCATTATTTGCAAATACCCAAATGGTCTATATAGTCAGGAAGTTAGCATCACCTTCATGCCTTTTTAGACTTCATCTTACCAGTCTCCCTATGCTAAGTCACTGAAGCCCTCCTGTATATTTTGAAACACACTAGTCCAGACGGCGATCATGAAGGTAGCAAGATGTTCCTTTAACACTCTTCCCCCTCCTAATAACAGCACCAGTAGAAAGGCAGTATTTGCGGGAAGTTAAAGCAATATGAAACTGTCAAATAACAGTTCAGGAATTTCACTTCTTGTATCCCTAAAAAAATTATAAAGTAGACTGAAAAGCCCTATTTGTATAGTCCTGCTTGTGTGTGTGTGGCTGTACCCTAAGGGAGACAATCGCTCCCCTGAAAATGAAAAATACTCCAAATGTGTTTTATTGCCGTCTCTCTGCGCTCCCCTCAGCACTTGGAGCAAAGTCATTTCCATCAAGTGCTGGAATAATTTACCACATACATTCCACGGTTTTCCCCCTATCCTCACTGGTTTTCCCCTCGTGAAAGAGTAAGAAGAGAGAGCGAAAGAATTTGTAGCATTTAGCAAAAGGCATTTTGCGGCCCTTCCTCGTTTGTATGTTTTTGTTGCGTCCTGTTTGGGACTGGAGGTTGGGTCTGTGGGGAAGTGGAAGGGTGATGTATGGTTACGTTTGAGCGATGGATTTTGGCCCACCCCTTGTGTGTACAGTGCACTTGAAGGAAAGGAGCGCTGTTGTGAGCTCTGGGACTAGTCCAAGACTCACGGAGGCCCTGGGGTTAAACCTGCTGTAAACACTGAAGAACGAGCCCCTGCTATTCATCCATCATTACAGCAATTAATCACATGCCGTTCTCTTAACATGCAAGGGGTTTAGTGCTTTCTTTTTTTTAAACAGGCCCAGATGGAGTAGCTGGTGCAGGCAGGGCATGTGTGTCAGGTTGTTTAAATATTGAGCCTTTGTATTCAGGGGTGGTATTGCATTACAAAATATCACCTAATTTTACTTCCACACATACATAAAGATTGTGAGTGTATACTGCTAATGCCTTTTTAATGCATATGTATGGGCATTCATTTGTTTATTAGTGGGTCTTTAGTCATATAGTGAGTTTACTCTTCAGTTTTTGTAACTCACTACAAGTAGTGATGCTACTTACAGAGATACATATTGCAATCAGAAGATCAGCTGTGTTCGAAGTAGCTGTTCCATGAACAAGCTGCTATTTCCAATGGGTAGTGTGTGTAATTTGACCAAAACATATATTTAAAATTTTCTTTCTGACCCTATATCTGGAATGATCTGTTTAAATGAGTGGGTTCTTTAAGGCTTGTCAGTAAGTGGCCACTGTTATGATTAGCTAACTTCACTATAGGAAACCGTATCAACGCTCATTCGCTTTAGAGAAGAGCTGCATCAGAAATTGTATACTTGCTTACTATATAGTAGGTGAAAAACAGTATGTGACAAAAGAAGTACTGTATGTCTGAATTCACAGTACTCATAAAAGAGAGTAGGCAAAAAAAAAATACCAGGATGACCTACATATACTACTTCCAGCAAGATTCTGAAGTGTGCATACCATGGACACTTTACTATCCCATGAGGCCACGGGAGAGGATTTATCAATGGCAGTGAAGTGACATAACTGACGCTAGTAAGTCACATGATGACAACATGGTGAATACTATTATACTATGTTTACTACGGGTATTTCATATATGGTATAAACCTATATAAAACATACACTCCTACAATTTTTGCATAATAGTTGATTAAATAGACTTGCATATATAAGTTACTTGCATATATAAATTATACATATAATGTTTACATATATGATCGTAAAGGTACACTGTGTAGTTTAAGTATTTTATTAGCTAAAATCAATGTCTTTATTCATAAATATGTCCTCAATGGTGTACAATTACCACTCCCAGTGATCCGACTTATCCTTGTACGCGAAGAATTTCTTATCTTTATTTACATGGGACGGGTAAGTCCACGGAGGCTTCCATGTAGTTCCGCCATCTTGAAAAACTATAATAGCAGAGAGAAAGCACTAGGCTACCTCAACGCATTTCCACAACGCATTTTCGTTCAGAGCCAGCGTAACGTGACTGAAACCAGCAGAAACGGACAAGGAGAGAGGCATAATGCGTGTCACTGCTTGTTTGAATGCAAAATACAATTTCACCGCTAGATGGGAGAAATTCCTACACAATGTACATTTAACATACTGTACCATATTAAATATTTATATGATAAAAATATTATGTTTTTTATATGTAAATATAAAAATTTTACTATAGGAATTTCATATACAGTATGGTATAAACCTATAGAAAATCATATATAAGCATACCATATGTTTGCATGTATATTCTGTGAATTAACTTGCATATGAGACATATTTTTTTCATATACAATTTTATAACAATACAAAGAGCAAGGTGGAACATTTTACCATTTATTTGTTCCCCACTAATGTTTTTTTCACTAAATATTTAGATTGTATTAAAGGTGCTGTATGGAGTTTTTCTACTAAAATGAATCCATTTTTTAATACCTGTGTGTGAAGGGGTTGTAACCTCACAATAAAATTATCCACTTGGCGGGTTTTGCTATTACCTCTGAAAGCAAGTATTCCTATTTCTATGTGAAGTCTCCGGTCGGATTTGCCGCGAAATCCAGTGACGTGACTGAGACCTGCATGCGCGCTCCCGAGCGTCTCGCCTCCCGCCTTGTCTACTGACTTTGCACTCAACAGCGACGACACTGCAACTTTATGACATGGAGTCTGCTAATACTAGGAAACGACTAGCACAACACGGACTCCAACACAAACTCCACATAATAATAAAAAACAAAAGAAAGCACGCACACGAGCACTCGCTTGTAAACGTATTGGTTGCAATCTGAAACACCACCGCTAGATGCCGCTGAAAACTCCATACAGCACCTTTAAATGAATGTGCACTCATGATTTTTCTAAAATAACTTTTGCTGCTGCATTATCATCGAACCTAATTTATAATAGTATTTTTGCCATAGATTATGAATATAGCCTAATCTTTCTGTTAATCTATAACTGTATCTTAATCTTTGTAAATAAATATCTTGTGAAATTTGGTTTAATTTGAATTGATTTTTTTTCAATTCCTCTGAAAGTGGCCTGTGTGTGATGTGCGTGATTCTTGGGTGAGGTTTAACCACCAGGGGGGAGGGGGGTGTGGTCAATGGGAAATCACCCATGGGCGACGCCCTCTCCCCCTCCCTGTGGAAATAGGCCTGCCACCACAGCTGGAAAAAATCCTAGAGGAAACACTGTACATGTATTTATAATGTATATTAATAAATATATGTAAATCAATAATTTTATTTATTTCAACACATGACAATCAAAATCAATCCTTGTGGTACAATCCTTATTGGTTTCCAATAATACAATAATATACTTAAAAAACAATCCTAACTGATTTCTTGGATCCTTTAATATTTGACTTCAGGTACTTTTATTGTGGACAGTGGTTTCACATGGTGGTTTTCTTAACATACAATTACCATATTAACCCAAATTCCTTAAAAAAAGGTGAATAACAATAGCCATGTAAAGTAAATCAAATGAGTCTCTCTAAGTTAATTAAAAGCACACACAACTACACGAACCTTATTATTCTAATTTTTATTTTACTGTTTGTTAGCAGGAAGCATGAGAAGAGACTGATCCCATTAATTGATTTTAAGTACAATACATTAACCTGTGATCTGTAATAATAAAAAAGAATAAATACCATTAATGTAGCTCTTTCTTAGCAGCATGCAATATAGCTACAGTAAGTTTTCAAAAGAGTAGCTTTACCGTAGCTCAACTATTTTAACTTTGTAGCGTTTTAGTTTCACTTTACACGGTTGCAACTATTTCTGCTCATTATAACCGTTCCAAGCCTACTGTCTGAGCTTTTGCTAGTGTTTTTATTTCCATCTAATTCATCCGTCTGTCATTTACAAAGTGGTTAATACAAGATATTTTGCTTCTGAAAAGGTCAGTCGACTCATATTAGAGATTCCTTTAATCTGACAAATTTCAGAGGGTGTGGTAGCAGTGCTTTCATCATCAGAGTATCTGGACCGCATCTGTTCTCTGCATTAAGCAGCCATGTCCATTCACAGTACAGTTACAGATATCTACAAAACCTCTCTTTGTGAATATTTAGGGCACAGATCAGCGTTGTGATTTTTGCCTTTACCCTTTTTTCCGGTTGCAGATCAATTTCTTATTTATGGGATTTACTTTCACGTAAGCCCCTCGTCTGTTCGCAAGTTGCACTGCCAGTAGGCTGAGCTGTTTGCCTGTTGTGCTGATAGCCGGTGATGGAGTGGATCTGTCCCCAGGGTGACTAATATCTGACCTTCCACCGCCAGCCCCTTTAGCCCACAGACCTGCCCAGAGGGGCGAGTGAAGCACAGCTCTGATTCCGACCGAGTCAGCGCCTCCCTAAATGAGAAATATTGAGCGGCGGTGAGCAGTGGGGAGGGCCGGGTACTCGGATGCAGTGCAAGGGAGAAAATATTGGGTTTGTTTCCTCAGATTACCTGTCAGGTTAGGTCTCCAGTCTCTCCTCCACTTCATTCCACGGCGTTACGTTATGTTCCCGCAGAACACACATCAAGTGGCTGACAACCTAATCTTCCCCAAAAGAAGCAAACAGTACTACAACCAGCAGAAAGTGTTCTTGCAGAGAGCCGATTCAAAGAGTTAAAGGCCGTGTTGCAGGTTAAATTTTTCAACGAATTTGTGCAATTTGCTTGTTGGTAATGAACATTTAAACTGTTATCCATTGTATTTTATGTTGTTGGGTATCACAAAACGGAATATAATACGAAAAAGTAGGTACTATCTTACAGCGCCAACGATTCTCCTTTCCGCCACAATGCATTGCATGACGTCACCTTGGGGAGAGAGTTTACCAAAGCCCGCCTGGAGAGCGCTGAGAGTGACTAAAGAGACGAGTAGTAGACGAGAGTATTCAGATAGCGCAGATTATAGAACATGATCATTGTCTATACAACACATCTATAGTCACCTATAACTGTTTAAGTTGGTTCATAAGACTTCGTGAAAAAAGTAAACAAACAATTAACATACTCGTGCGTGCTGGCTTGAAGGGGACCATGATCCTGCCTGAGATGTGTGTATGCTATCTTCAGCACAAACGGATTCAGGCAGCATGCATTCAGCATTCAGTCACATCTGGTCGCGGGGTGAGCTCCTCGACCAGCGACCAAAACGCACTCACTGCCCTACAGCACAAGCTTTCCAACGCAGTTTCCACGGGACGGCACCGCCCGCGCGAGCACCTGCCAAACACCGCGACAGACGCGCGGCGGCTACGTTTGCTGAAGATATTTTTAGTGAACATTAACGTGTCTTTGTGTTCTTTGCAAGAAACATCTAATTTTTCTTGATAGCTCGGAAAGGACACCTCCCTGCCGTCTTGACCATTTACCGTGACTTAACAAGACAGGAGGGTAAACCGAAGTAAACAACAGTCAATTTACTCCCAAAAGCTTCAAACTTTTAATTAGGACAAATCAATTCAACAGAAAAGCAAGAGTGAAAGGCAAAATAAACAAATAAAAGAGTAATTAGCAAATTACACAGTGCCTGTTCCAGAGACGCCATAAGACTAATTAGTGTAGAAGGAGGGATGGAAGGGAGCTCTGTGATTGGTGACAGAGGGGGCGGCCAAAACAAGGCGGATGGACACATGGGACAGAGATATGAGGACATCTGTATTCCACATGAACAAACCTGAGCATGTTCCCTGTGAAAAAGCTTGACATTCAGCTTTACACACTGACGTTTGCCAAATCCCAGGAAGCTCTTTGCCTGGTCAGGTTTTGCTGTCCATTAAAATCAGTTTTATGGCGCACCTGTTCAAGGCTGAATTCCACTCTCAGTAAAGCACCTGTGATTCTGTCATATAAGAGGAGAAAGTGTCCTTAAATAGAGCAATTCGGAAAAAAATTCCACGATGAAACGATTTGAAATGATTCTGTAGCACAAAACAGGCTATTTAAATGGGTTTGAAAAAAGTTTGATTATTTGTCACTTCAACAATCCTGATTTAAGTTATTAAAATCCCTAGATCTATATTGTACTTAATGCTTTTTTTCAGTGTCTATGTGAAAATGTTGGTTAATTTGTTCAATGGATTTGAACACATGACTCTTAACAGCCAGTTCTTTTTAGAGAATCAAATTCATACAGCCTGACCAGTGTAGTTTGATTCCCAAACAAATGACTCTTAAGAACTGGTTCTTTTCAGTGAATCAGAAACATACAGCGCAACCAATGTAGACTGATTCCCAAAACAAATTCCTCTTAAGACCCAGTTATTTTTAGTCACTTAACAACATGCAGTGTGTGACCAGTGTAGTCTTATTCACAAACAAATGACTCTTAAGAGCCAATTTTGAATCAATCTTAAACAATGTGATATTACAGAATTGGCCGTTATACAGTAAAATATACGGTATTTTTTAAATGTAAGCAAAAATGGATAATATAACTTACTGAAACCTGAACCAAAATTCTGAAAACTATCAAACTATCAAAAAAACTGAAAACTATTAAATTAGATAGAATTAGAATTGAAGAATTGCAAGAGCTTGAGAATCGGCATCAGATTCATATTGATAATCTGTATCAATAATCAGCTCTAGTGAAAAGAGAGTTTGTAGTGCAAATTTGGGTCATACCCTTAATCCCAAATATTAGGTTTCGTATCAGTCAGTCACATTTGACGTTACATCAGTAACTGACGAATTGGGATCTCGTCTGAGAGCCTGATCACCTTTTATTGGTACAGAGCAAGCCAATGGACATTGGAGAGAGAGATTTGCATCGCGGACTATGCCCAGTGTCACGGCTATATAAGGACGCATGCAAGACTCACTCATTAAGCTTTCGCTTCTGAGCCGAGCGTTTCTGTAGAAGATTCTACTCTGCTTTCATCTCTCATAGTGGTGTAACAGAACCAGGAATAAGCTTCTGCATGTGTTGGTGTGACGGTGCGTCAGCGATGGTCACCTTCTGGAGGAAGGTGTATGATGCCACTATCCCTGGAAATTACGATGCAGTAGAAGGTAAGTCAATGGGAAAGCACAACCTGGTCATCAGGTTCCTAAAGGCGTGAGGAAGTTTGAAACATCCTCAACCTCGACTCTTCCCCTCTTGGGACCTCTCTCTGGTCTTAATTGACCTACAGAGAGCTCTCTTTGAGCGTTTGCAGTCAGTTTCCAAGTTCCCACCACTCTGTTTAGGGACCAGGTGGTTACTTTCAAGTGCTGCCCCCGGAGGAGGCAGACCCAGCCGTCAGACCCTTGCTGTCCTACAATTTGTAGAGCTGCGGGCTGTGCGACTCCTAATACATTTACGAGATTCTACAGAGAAGAACCTATTTCCTCCCATGTGTTGGCTACAAACAGGTAATATGCGACGAGGCTGGCTCAGTGTCTCGGGTGTCTCGTTCCCCTCTCAGGACGGGATATGAGCGCCAATTTTGCTCCCCAGGCAAGTTTCCCGGCTGGCGAATCCTGGTTGGAGTTCCTCCAGCACACTCCGGCAGTTAGACATGGTGGAGGCATCTGATGCCAGGTCTAGCACTCGCGTGCAACCAACTCCGGTTGGTCAGCCCCTGTGCTAGACTAGGTGCCTATATGTTGTGATTCCCCTCTGGGTTGTCCCATATGTGTGTTATTCCATGGTACGGCTTCCCGTTCGGCGAGCCCGTGTCTTTCCCTTGGCAGAGCCCACTCTTTTGCTTGGTATTGACTTCACCCTAGGTGGCAGAATCTACAACAGAGACCTTCCATATAAAGCACTGCCCCGTTGGTCAGTCTATATGTGTAACTCCACATGTTACATCCCTAACTTCAGGATGTGGCCTCCGTAGCATCCCTATCCGATGAAACAGGCACACTTTCCCAGTGTTATCCAATAGTCTTACTGTATGGGTAGTAGGAACAGCAATGATTGAAATTCTCAATGTAAAACCCTGTCCTTTTACCACCCCAACAGGTGCAGGGGGATATTTCCAGGGGAGTGTTTTTCTTAAGCCCCTTTTACACAGTGCGTTGATCCCGGGAAATTGTTGCGAAATTGCCAGAGTACCTTCTGTGTGAACGCAAATATGTCCCGGTCTGTTGTTGTGGGGACATTTCCACGCCCTGAAACGTGACACTGAACGAAACGAACTGTAATTGGTTGTTTGACATATCGGTCAAACGGCCTTATGGGCGGGCCTTGGCCAAAGAAAGCTGCTATGAATTCCAGACCTTCAGCCGTCAGTCTGAAGTTCTGGCTACGCGAGACTAGGGACCTAGTAACATTGCCGGGATCAGTCCCGGAATGCGCCCTGAGTGAACAAAAGCCAGGATCAATGCCGTAAGGGGTGTGTCGTAGTGATGACGCAAGTGCCATCGCGCGACTCTGTTGCTCTTAGAAGAAAGCTTGTGTTCATCATCAAAAAAGAAAGAAGGAAAAAATGTCAGCAAACTGGAACGAAGCAGAGACCAGGGAGCCCCTTACTATCCGCACTGAAGCTGAGATCGTTCGCCAGTTTTGTGGAACCGTACCCACGTTACTGAAGAAGGGAATGGAGATATTAGGCTTCACAGCTGAGCGACCGGGCACTGGCTCGGCTCCTCAGCAAAAAATCTGAGTGAGTCCTGCACGCTTCCTTAACTGTGACACGGGGGATGATTTGCGATGCAAATCTCACTAGCTGATGTCCATGGGCTAGTTCTGTACCACTTAAAGTTGATTAGGATCTCAGGCGAGATTCCAATATCTTCAGTCACTGACATAACGTCTAAGTTCCCTCCTTCAGGGAACGGGGGTTACAATAGATAACCTAGACGTATTCCTTAACAATCGTTTCCATGGCAAAAAAGCAGAAAAAAACAATGTGACCTGACAGCATTGTGAAAAAGCCTATTTGCAGATTGACAAATTCAGCAAAGCCAGCTGAAAAATGAAACCTTACATTATTTATCTCTCTATGCAAAACTGACCCACTAGAACAGCCACCTTTCTTTGCCCTTTACTTAGAAGTGAGCATAATTTATAAAGCCTGCTTCATGAAATAACTCCTGACTCAATAAAACTCATTCATCAGATCTAACCAGCGCATCAGTGTGTTCTCATCAGCCCATGTCTTTGTTTCAGTCGTGGCCCCCGTGGAGCTTAATTTCAGCGTGTGAATATCGTCACTCGTGAGCGGCAACAATCGGCCTGAGGTTGAGAAGTTGTGGATTATGAATAATACAGAGACAGAAGAGTCATATTTCCCCTGACACAGTCTCCCCTTTGAGTATTACACCCATTTGCACTATAAAGTGAGCAAGAGGAACACTTGTTATCGAGATGAGGTAGACCCTGTGTCTGCGTTACTGTCTGTGTGAGGGAATGAGAGAGAGAAACAGAGCATTGTGCTCCATTCGCTCAGCTGGAGACTATTCTAGCCAACATAAAAAGGAAAAATCATGCATAAAACAAAGAGATTTTACAAAAGGAAAAAGAGCATTAATGCCTGAGTGTGCACCTAAGCACATGAAGTCACATAGATTTCAATGTAACAGCAGGTTGGCTATCCACTGTGAGTGTGTGGCCTCAAATGAAAATTTATATTCTTTGGACATTTAGAGAGAAAATGGTGCCCGTAATTTTAGTTGTTGACGTCAAAGCATGTACGTCCAATCAAACTGTATTTGGGCGAAATTCATCTGTCACTTGGTAGAAGATAGCCAAATTAGCCAGATGCAAAACTGTGGAAGGGTAAAAGAAAATACAAGCCAGACTACATTAAATATGTTTTTCACTTGCAGCGAGGATAAACTTGGTGTGTGCCAGCCGCAATACATTTAATTACCTTAAGATAGAATAAAGTCATATTATTTATTATATGAAAAAATATATATAGCCTATGTTATATTAGGGCTGGGGGAAATTAAAAAATAACGCAATTGATGCAGCACTTTTTTTGCCTCGTTTTAATGACTTCCTGTTGCGGCTGCTATTATGAGTGTACCGAACCAAGTCACACTGACTACGTTTACAAGCTGTCAATATTCGGGTTATGGTCGGGTTAAGGTCACCATTTGGGTTTCTGAAACATTCGGAATAACCAGTTTACATGCGTGAGCAGAGAGAGTTACTCCTGTATACATGGAATTTGTAATCAATTGGCCTGATGTAAACGGCGACGCACCGTTAGCGTCTGGACGTACGGACAACCTTAAGTCGCAATATGCGTCATTTCCGATTCTTCTTCCTGTATCCAAAGACAACAACAACAACAGCAGCAGCAAGCGGATAATGAATAGTTTGGGGCAGATAGCGATCGCCTTTGTTTGCGCGCTTTGGTGCTGGCACTGACCCACCAGCAGCACTTGACACTACTGTGCTGCGTCTCACCATGTTTACCTCTACTTCTTGTTTACTTCCGGTATACTGCACGCGGGTTTTTGTATGCGCCAGATGGCTAGATTATGGGTGGTAGATAGATGAGAAGGTAATAAGTGACGTAACAATTGAGTCTTCCCGGCAGGACTTACGCTAAAGCTTACATTTATCGTTCTTGGTGTGAACAGGCGTTTATAGTTAGAAGACTCTCTAAAGAGGACATTCAAAATAAAGTGTTTCCTTACTTTCTAAACATAATTACCTTTGTGGAGTAGTTACCTAGCTAACCATTTAAGATTCCCAGAACATTCTGGGAACATTACGAACGTGTTTGGATCCCATAATGTTTCAAACATTCCCAAAACATAAATTTTTAGGGCTTATTATTGCTTATAAAAAGAAATGTTCTGTTTCCGTAAAGAACACTTTTCTGGCTATTTTGCAAAACGTTTCCCTAACCTTCCACTAATGCTCTCCTAATGTTCACCTAGCCTCTTTAATCTGTAGCTTAGCTATCTACATTTTTATATTGCTCAACACTGCCAGTTAGTTCTCCCAGCTACCACCTACCTTTGTGTGTGTCGCATATGATTGTTTTAACTCTCACAGTCCCACACACACACTAGACCATCTGAGCTAAGAGAGTCCATTAAGAGCCAGTGATTTAAAGGCGTTTGGCTATGTTTACATTCCTGCCTCTCTTGAAACGATGTCTGAGTGGACAGCTGAAAGTCACACAGTCAGACACTCTCTAAACACACTCACTATTCTCCTGCACTACAGCTCGAATCAACCCATTTCATCTCTTCCTTCCAGATGGAAGTGTTCGAGCAAAGTGCATAAGATCAAGAATGTGCAAAAAGCGAGTTTTGGTTTATCCTAATGTAGCTTATGCCATTGGATATGAAACATTAATTGCATTTACATATGATGTGGCAAGACATTTTTGGCAGAAGGATCGTCAAATGAGGTCGGGGGAAAAGGAGTGGAAGAAGATAAAAAGAAAAGAGAAAAGAAGAAGAAGAAGAAGGGAGTTTTTTAACTCTAAGGTTGGAAATTTTTTTTCAGCAACATGCTGTGTGCTCCTCTTAAATGTGCTTTTCATCCGAATTTACTCGGAGCATGTAATTGCTTTTGGCACATACGAACATACATCGTATCCAAGGAGGCACTGAATAAATTATGAAGCCCTGCTTTTCCATCGTTCATCTTTAAAATCTGTAGCGGAGCGCTTGAAACATTCTAGAATCACCCTCTGGTCATGTCATTCCCGTGATCTGAACAAATCCTCCACATCTGGAAAAAAACCAAAGACGGGAATGTGGGTTCAGAAATCTAGTTCACCCAAAGAAAGCGCTCTCGTTTTACAGTCCCTTCATTTTAACATGAATATTCTCGACTTATGACTAATCTTAACAAAATAAACTTGTTCTCGCCAACAGTGCTGGGAGAAAACTGGATAGAAGCGTGGCCTAATCTTCACTTTTACATGCAAACAGAACTGCTTTCACTCTAAATAAGCACAAGCTGCCCCAAGGCTCTCTGGATGGTAATTATACTGTTCTGTATAAGGCAGCACAGCTGGGAACGGATCACATGCAATTATTATATCAAACATTCATTATTAGCTCATTACCTACACTATAGAGTGCATATCCTGAGCCCACCCCCTCACATAAACCCTCAAAAATGAGCTTTTCTGACTGAAAAAAAATTACTTAAGTTCCTCAAATCCTCACAAATGCAGACTTTCCAAAATCCCTCACAAAATGACAATGGATTCCTACTCGGAGTGACAATGAAGCTAAGGTGCTTCGCTTTTCAAAAGCCTTCTTTAAAAGTAAGTTTACACACAGTCTTTGTCCTGAAACGCTCCTTTTTTTGCTCCACGCTTCATCGGTTCTGGGAGAGGCCTATTTATTTTACTCGTCAAATCGTTCACTCATCTGGTTACCATGGTTTCGGCAGATCATCCTCTGTTTGAGGCCAGAGATAGTCCGTCAGCGTTATGATGGGCTGTCACGCGAAGAATATGGAAGAGTATATCTCAGATTGAAATAATAATAATGCCTGTCTATCATCATAAGCTTCCTGATGAGCCTTGGCACTTCCTGGGTTTCAGAATGCCACACTGACTTCCTGTTTGAACTCAACACAGCTGCCGCCCACCAAAAACGCTTACAGATATTCCAGCGATCCAGTTAACACAGAAAACAGTTTTTAAAAAATCATGTTGATGGTGAAAAATTTACCAATGGCGAAGTCTTGCTGACATTTAAACACTTATATTAACGCCAATTAGTTTAATTTTGTTTTAAAATGTAAAAATATTGTTAAATATTATTACGATTTAAAATAAAATATAATTTATTCCTGTGATGGCAAAGCTGAATTTTCAGCATGATTAATCCAGTTAATCGCATGTCACATGATCCTTCAGAAATTATTATAATATGCTGCTTTTGCTGCAATTATCAATGTTGAAAACAGTCGTGCTGATTCTTTTTTCTTTCTTTTTTGTGGAAATTGTGATACTGTTTTCAGGATTCTATGATGAATAGAAAGATAAAAAAATGTTTTATTTGGAATACAAATCTTTTGTAAGATTATACATGTCTCTAATGTCAATTTTGGTACATTTAATGCTGCCTTGTTCATTTTTTTTTTTTCTTTTAAAAGGTCATACCCCAAACTTTTGAATGCTAGTGTATTTTATAAGTAAAGAAACCTGCTAGCTTTGACTTATTCTGTGTCAAAGTCGATGGGAATGGGATAAATCATAAATAAATATATTATATGAAGCTTCACAACTGCAAACATCCACATGTAGCGTTGGGCTCAACAAATGGCATGATCATTTTGAGGCATGTTCTGCTCTGTAATTTTGCATTACTACTTCCATGACGCTTGGATCCAGGTGACAATTTTTTTCCTCAAAGCACACACTATAACATCATACCACCAACTCTAATAAAGTTCAATCTAACTTAGTGCATTAATATACTGAAGAATTCAATTGCTGTGAGGTTACAGGTGTGTGACTCCCACAGATTTTAGAGCCTGAATATTTTATATATTTTGCATGCATGTATCCTCTGATGAACCTCCCTCTGGAAATGTCTTGTTTACCTAAATGCAAGCTTTTAACCTGTCCTCCCTCTGCCCTTATCTTTATAACAGTTAAAGAGAGCTACACAGATCTTCACAGAACACTAGCAAATAGAAACCCACACTTAAAAAAGGTTGATGGGAAACAGCAGCTCACTCATGCGTGAGGGAAGCAAGCAAATGGCTTTTCCCGATGTACTACAGGGTTTTCTATTCTCCATAACAGTTCATTATTTAATATTTCTCTTGGCTGAAGCATCTAACTACTCTGTCACTGCATGCATTGCCATCAGACATTTATAGGGCTTTATAAGATACAGATTGTTTCAAAGCAGCTGCACAATAATAAACAAATAATAAACAGTATTAATGTTGCAAAATTCAACTATGAAACAAATACAATATCAGCTGTATAGCATAGTCAATAGTGTCATTATTGAGCTCGATGTAGTTCAATGTTGATTCAGTTTAGTTCAATAACTGAATGCTTTGAAGTTATTTAGTTATGAAGTGAACTCAGTTAAACTATAAACCAGCTCAACAGAAGGCAATGTTGGCATAATTCAGCTCATTGTCATTTCAAGTCAGTTCATTGTTGATTCATTTTAGTTCAGTGATAGTGCTTAATAAATAATTCAATAAGTTCTTAAAATGATGAAACAATATTAATTTAGCTATAAGCAGCTCTACAGAAGGCAATTTTGTTATTTTTCAGGCCAAGTTAGTTCAGTGTGTATTCAGTACAGTTAAATAACATGTTGATGTTCCAAAGTTAATCAATTATGAAACAAATTTGATTCAGCTTTAAAGCAGCTCTACAGAAGTCAATTGTCATTATCCGGCTCAATTTAGCTAAAAAAATAATATTTTAGGTAGGGAGCTTGTTTTTGGCACACACAAAAAAAAACTATATATATATAATTATAAAATAATTATTTTCTCGCAATTCTGACTTTATAACTCGCAATTGCGAGATTATAACTCAAGATTCTCAGAAAAAAAGTCTGAATTGCAGGATATCAATTTGCAATTGTGAGAAAAAAAGTCAGAAACTCAATTTAAACTCAACTTCTTAGTCAGAATTGCGACTGAATCACAATTCTGACTTTTTCTGACAATTGCGAGTTCTCGCAATTCTGACTTTATAACTCGCATTTATGGGTTTATATCTCACAATTCTTAGAAAAGAGTCATAATTGACCCTTCGCAGGGAGCTTGATTGACAGGTGATCTGACCAATCATACTTCGCCATCCGCCATTTTGTCCGACAAAGCAGTCAGGAGAGTTAGTAGATTAACATGGGAGGATTTTAAGTGTACTGACGCCTTTCCATGGTTAAAATAAAATTCCTTCTTATGTTCATTAATGTTTATTTGATGCTATAAATTAACTAGAAGGAAGAGATGTTCGGTTCACGGGCAGCTTTAACTGAGGCTCTACAGCGATCTGTCACGACACATTAAAGAGCCACAAAACTGTATTTATTGTTTAAATTTCTTTAAAAAAATTACCAAATTTGAAAGGTGAGACTTTGTTTAATATGTATAATATCAAAAGTAACCGAAAAGTAACCTGTTCTGTCCTGTCTGTCAGTGAGTTGTCAGTCTCCTCTCTGCTCCGCGATGTATTTTTCACTGCGTGACAACATGGTGTGGCGTGAGAGCGGCGTAGCTTGTCGGACATAGCGACAGTAACTAAGGGGGGCGGGTCTTTGCGAACGGTCAATTGCGTGATATAAATGTCACGCAATTTATGAAGTTGCATTAACAATTCTTAGAATTGTGACAATTTGTTTCTTACTTGTTCTTGCAATTGCGAGTTTATATCTCACAATTCAGACTTTGACACATAAATAACTGAACTGTGTGTAAACGTTAGGCACTCAAATACAGGACTGACAACCATATTCTTCTGCTTTGTGAATAGTAAGTATGATTTGTAATTCCAGGCTGCGTCACAAGTCAAACTATGTGCACTGATATTATTTAAAAGACGGCTTGCAGTGATATTAAAGACGTTGCAGCTCTTCCATGATGGCGATGCTGCAAGTCGAATTGTTTAGATTGTTTAGATTGTTTTGATTCTACTGAAGCGTGTGGCCGAGCGGGGCTGCTGGGGTTTTGTCCAGCAGGAGTACCGCAGGATCCCGAGTGCACGGTTCTAACCCCGCAGCTCTGTCTCACATGCATTAAACATCAGCTGCCACTCAAAGTTTAACTGCAGGTTCACAGTGTAATTGCTTCCTATTTTAGTGAGGTCGATGCCAGCTGCATAGCAATGAGACAACAGCTGCACACGGACACGCGCACGCTCAAGCATACACAAGCAGTCACATGTTCGCCCAGGCACTTTTCTTGCTTTCCCTCATGCATACATGCACGCTTACAATTAGAGAGAGCTTTCATTAACATTGATTTAATGTAATGCCTCTGCTCCTTGCAATGACAAGATCTCACTGTCTGGCACGCAGACGGAACATAAGCCGTGAAAACCTGGCTGGTTTTAACTGATCCGGGCTCAGTCCAACCTGTTTTATCTGGGGTCAGACTCAGGCATTTAGACGAGCAGGTTGGAAGCGGTTATCAAAGGTTGATGCTGATCTGGGATCAGATGAGCTGCCTCTACACTGCTTTAACTGATGGTGGATCTGATTTAGGATCAGGCTTAAGGGATTTGAGACTCTTAGTGAACAGCGAGCACTCATCCAAGCAAGATTCTGCTCGCAAGAGTTTGATCATCTCACTTTTACAGAGAAAAATGTAATTGTACGAGTAAAACTTTACTTGAATGCATTAGAAAGTGATGTGGACATCAGTAGGAGTGCACTCATGTGTCTAATGGGTAAAAATGATAAATCAATAATACAATAATAAATCATATTTAAAATGTCCATAAGATAATCTTAAAATAAAAATGTAATCATTCTCTTCACTCTATTTTAATAAGATGGCAAATCAACAACATTAGCACAAGCATGTTCACATTCGTATACCTGTAGACTAGAAATGAAAGCTTTAGCATAACTCAATTGTTACGTAACTTCATATCTAACCTAATTTCTAATGTGTTCGTGTTCTAATACTTGGTACTTACACATGTCTGAGTTCGGAGATTCCGTTACCCTCGGATTGCGAGCTACGGACGGGCCCTACACCAAATAACTTTATAATACAATACTTGCTTGCTGGGCTGTTAATAAATGAATGCTTTGTTACGTCATTTTGCCTCCCGTTCTGGTAGAACTGCAATAAACATTCATGTTTACACAGTACACACAATGCCTCTACACTTAGCCCTGATTTATCTCAACATGGGGACAGGAGAGGTGTGAGTCAATGTGAAAATGTGAAAAATTAATTCCGATGTACTTATGTGGAAAAGTAACTCAGATACAAGTAATGTGGGTAATGTACTGATTACTGAATATCTGATTATGTAAGCCACATTACCCCCAACACTAAAAACCATTATAGTTGTGCTTTTGTCTTTTTATAGTTTTGACTGTTCACCAAAAAGTTAGGAAACTTAAACCCTTTTTAGAAATTCGCTAATAATGAATCATCTTTAGAGATGTAACCACAAATACGCAAATATCATATTGGATTATAACTGAGATTACTTACTGCAATGCCAAGACCCCATTGTATCTAAATTCCCAGCCCTACTGTGGTCTTGTGTGCATGTGTCTTTTAAAAAATTCAGAGTGAGTTAAAGCACAGAAGTGTGATTAAGCGAGAGTGGAAAACTGTTTATGACCTGATTTTTGAAAGGGTTTACTGCAAGTGTGTGTAAGCTAGAGATACAGCGTGTCAGTAAAAAGAGAATGAATTATCAGTATTAATTTGTGACTGAAGTCTCCTTTATCGGTTCAACCCGCATTGCCTCTTTATCGGCTGCTAGCCCATCCTGCAGCTTTCCGATGAAGTGAGTGGATTAATGTGGGATTTGAGTGTCGCGGGAAACAGGGGCTCGACAATCTGTGCAGTCCCTCAGCGCACACGTGTAAGACACAATAGCGTCCTGCACAACATACACACGCACACCCTCCTGTATACAAACACACTTTCATGGCGGGTTCCCCCTCCTCCTCCTCCTCCTCGTCACACGAACACACACACAGAATGCTGTAACCAACAGCAACAAGCAGAGCGGGGAGTTGCGAGAGCCTTGTCACACTTTTGGTTCTCATGCCCATGGGATGGTTTGTCGTTCTCGCTCTCTCTCTGAGGAAGATGTTATGCATTTTGACAGGATTATAAAAATAAATAATGAGCTGGAAGTTTGTTAGAAAAAGCGACACAATCTCAGAGGCCCTGGGGTGTGTGTGTGTGTGTGTGTGTAGACTGGCACCACAAAATCTGTTTTTGCAAAGTGCATGGTGACTAGTAATGGTTTGTAGAGTCATATCATGAGCATGTATGAATTTATTATTTATTTATTTTACAATTGCACATAAATATTTACATGCTAAGAGCCAGGGGATTTTTTTTTTTTTTTTTTTTTTGGAGAGGGCACTAGTGACAGTCCTGGTTCCCTAGGCAAGATTAGACATGACCAATTGGAGAGAAAAAAAACAGATACACACATAAACACACACACAACTATGCCCTCACTGCAGGGCAAATGGGTGGATCTTACATCTAACTCCCCCTAGCTAGACTTCCTGCGAGGTGGAGTAAATGTAATTTGGGCATAATGAAGCTAGAATATCCAACCACACCCTAACCCTACCCACAACTCTATCCCTCCGCATTAGATGTCCAGGGAGGTGTAACTGGACGTCATTTGACTCTGCAGTGAGCACTACTTGCCCCCAAATGGCACATGTAATGTGTTACCATTTAATTTATATGGGAATTACATGAAGTCATGAATACTGGGTGTTCCATTCCTCATTTTAGGTTTCAGACCGGGGCTTGTGTGCCCTCCTTATGCAACCTTTATACATATTTTTATTTTAGTTAGTATCTAAGACTCATTTCTTGCCAAAAAATAAGGTAAAAATCAAAAATGGGTTAATAAGGAGGTAATGAATAAGACAAACAGGATAAATAATGTAATTCAATGATACAATATAAACACTGCATATAGTTGTAATCGAAACTATTGAACCCCCAATCGCAAATCAGGTTTATTGGCAAAATTTACATACATTCAGCTGTTTGCAATGAACAGATCAAACAAGTAATTCAACACAACAAAAGTTTAAAGTGATTTACCCAAATTCAACTGAAAATGCAACTTTTAATGACTTCCGTAGTCTCAAAATGATTCAACCCTTTCATGCAAGCATCTCTAGTACTTAGTAGAACACCCTTTTGCTGTTATTAACTGCTGCAAACATGATGTATAACAAGACACCAGCTTCTGGCAGGGTTTCTGAGGAATCTTAGCCCATTCCTCATGAGCAATGGTCTCCAGTTCAGTAATATTCTTGGGTTTGCGTGCTGAAGCTACCGCCTTTAAATCCAACCAGAGATTTTCTATGTGGTTCAAGTCAGGTGACTGTGATGGCCACTGTAGAGTCTTCAAGGACTTCTTCTGCAACCAAGCCTCGCTGGAATGTGAGGTATGCTTGGGATCATTGTCCTGTTGGAAGTTCCAATGACGCCCAAGCTTCAGCTTTCTCACTGATGGCATTATATTTTCTCCTAGGATTTCCTGATACTTCAATGAATATTGCCTTTAATGTAAATTACTTGATATTTTATTCAAGCTTTCTATCTATTTGCTAAAAAATAAAGTGAAATAGGCATTCATTAGTAGACTAAATAGCAGCATGTTGAAATGATGTGCCAAAATGCGTTTTCTATTAGGCTACAATGCAAATATTGTACAGTAGCCTATCAGATAAGGTCAGGTTTGCCGAAGTGCGTTTAATTTAGGCTATTTATTTTTGTCCCTGTGCGCCGATTGGAGACTGAGTTCACTGCTGATATTCTGAGGTAAGAGATTTCTAGTCTCGCCTCTCGCGGCTGTCATCAGCAGCGCCTTGCATCGTTGGTGCGGATGGATGGCGGACGGATGATGAGTTTGGTGATGCGGTTGCGGATAAAATAATAGCCCATCCGCACATCTCTACAGCTCACCTTAAGCATACTGCCAGACACTGCTCCGGACCAATTGGTTCCCTGAAGTTTGAGGTTTGTCTCGTCAGATGCGGTGCCACTGTCTGAAGGAGCTCCTCAAATTTTCCCACAGACATCCGAATGTAAGGTCGGAACCGGCCATGATAAAGTTTTTAGCTCCTGTACAAGATTAGCATACTCCCCTTCAGACTCTCTGTTCTTTAAGATTGGGTGCATCCAAAACCTTCTTTTCTGTATTTTAAAGAAAATGAAAAGCTTGTCTTCACTGGATGATGATGATGATGTATCCATGTTTTCTAAGCTGTCGGCACGAAAGTTTTGGAATGTTTAAGCTCTGAACGTCGCAAATTCGCGTCACGGCTGATGTTGAATGGTTTTGACACGAATTATTCGCACACGAACTATTTGGTTTTTCGTTTTGCTTTTTCGTTTCGCGTCCGGTGTGAAAGGGCCTTTACTGTGCAGGCTGAAACCTCAGTGAAAGTCTGCAGGTCTTTTGCAGTCACTCGAGGGTCTAGAAATCTAGAAACTTCTCAGAACTCTTGGAATATTTAGTGCCTTCGCTATGTATCATGTTCCTTGTTTTTGAAGGGCGATGATATCTTCTCTTCTCTTAACTTTTTGAACCATTCTTTTGACTTTGTCATATTTGACTGCATGTTAGAAATATGGCTCTCAACAAACCTAGCCAATTCAGATATGTCATGTGTTCTAGCTCAAGCACACCTGGTGCAACTAATGAAGCCCTTGATTAGTTACATCAGGTGTGCTTGAGACTACACCTGTTTTGCAGATTTGTGCTGCTGTGAGGGATTCTATTCAGGAGTTTGACTAATTTTGAGACCGCAGAAGTCATTAAAAGTTGCATTTTAACCCCCTGAGGTCGGCAAACGCGCGGGCGCGTTTTGCTCGTTTTTTTTTACATAGCAGCAAAATAGACCTAAAATACTCCGTCGGTTTTGGTCATACAGACTTAAGAAATATGAAAAAATAAGCTGTTAAATGTCTACTTTTTTATGT
>NC_136891.1:25896056-26024687 GCF_949152265.1 Phoxinus phoxinus
TGAATACCTTAGTGTTTCAGCAGACTAAAGTATTGGTTGCTTTCACCAGAAGGAACAGTTATGACATTTGACTAAACTTTAAAAGGTAAAAAAAATTTTTTTTGAAACATATGCATATATAAATTGTTCATTGTTCTATATTATTCAATAAGATCTACAGTAACATGCATTACACTAAGTATTTCATGCTGACTTTACAGCATACACAGTATATCAAAACAATATCTTTTTGTATTCTGTTTCATCTCAGCAATAGATCACATTTCTTCTAGAGTGCATTTGCACAATTTATTTATCTTAAACTTAACAGCCTTTCACTGTGAATGGCTTTGCAGTCTGAAATGAATGTCTCTCCTGTTCCTGTTTTATGTGTATAGCTGTGGTCCTCTATTTTCATATTAGCTGCTACACAATGCGAGTCTTACACCCTGCTATTCCAAACAATAAAACCCGGCTCTCTCAAATCAATTGTAGAGAAATATGTGCTGATTCTGCTGTTGTAAAGTTAGAGTAATTTAAAGGGGAGACTTCTCTAAGAAAGAGAATATTGTGACCTGTTCGCTTTCTCTTTCTCTCACAAGAGACTATTCTTTCTCTCTCTTTCTCTGTCCATTTGCTCCTGATTATTTCCCCTCTTATTTTGCACAATGCAACAACGATGTGTTCTTGGAAAATTCACCAACCAAATTTGTAAGGCTTTTAGTGTAGACCCAGACAACAAATATATTGCATTCAGAAGCCAATTCACCCACATTCTGTGGGAAAACTCACATATTCAGTTATGGCTCAAAATAAGAGTGAAAAAGAAGGAGGGAATGAGAGACAACTAGGCCTCAAATCTGGCCTAAAAATCAAGTAAATGAGAGTTATTGCACTGCATAAAACAACATTGTTAGAATGTTACCTATGTAATACCAAGTTCTGGCATGAAACTCTAGATGGCGCAGGCTGAAAGATCCTTAACTCAATTTTGTAGCGATCGCATCATTATCATAGCGCAGCTGATTGGTTTCTGTTACATCAGTGGCCAATGAGCTGTGGCACAACATTCAAATACTGGTAGTTTTGCTGTTAGCAGTCTGCAGCGTGTTTTTAGAAACCCTCCATCTTCCCCAGCCCCACCTGTATAGATCTGATAGGGGGGTTCATTTATGTATGTTACATGTGCAGCAGCATTGCAGGAACGTTCCAGGAACGATTAAAAATATATATGTTAAAGTTTTGTGACCATTATTAAAAACCAGATACCTTTGATAGAACGTTCTGTTAACGTTACTGTAAGATCAATTGTTCATAACTTTGCGAGAACCTTGCCAGAATGTTAGTCACAGAATGTCCATCGTTACCTGGGTTGTTCATTTTATATTTTTACTTTGTACTGTGATTCTGTTTTTATTTTACATAGTTTTATTGGTTGTGGTATTGTATTATTGCAGTAATTATTTTTCAAGCAATATAAAATGGTTTTTAAAAAAGCATGAAATGAAGACTTTGAGGAGTCTAGTTTTAATTAATATTATGTTCATATAGACAAATGTTTCTAGGAAATATGGATACCATTTACCAAAATTTTATTCTGCAAAACTGTGTAAACATCATACATTTTTGGAGTAAAAAGATACAAACAGAGAAGGAAGTTTGCTGCTTTTTCCCCCCGGAAGTCCAGCACACGCCACTGCTATCCAGTATTCCCATTAAAATTGAAATGCTAGTTTTCCTTCAGTGGCTCTGTCCCTTTGGTGAGTTTCATGTCTATGAAAGGAGCTCATCAAGTTTTTAACAGCAGGCTCCCAGTCAACAGTCATGCTTTGCACCCCTCTGAGACTAGCATGATAAGATTTTAATTGTTTTTCTCGCTAGTGTAATGCCAAGATTTATTAATGGCAAATTAATAGACATGTTCAAAAACTACAGATCAAAGATAGTATAGCATTTGATGCTTTTGTGCTTGGGTAACACAGAGATAGCTATATCAGTGTTTTTAAAAGAATATTCCTAGTTTCAGTACAAGTTAAGCTTAATCGACAGTACTTGTGGCACGATGTTGGTTACCACAGAAATGAATTTCCACTTTTCTTTAATATTTGAGTTTCCGTGAGGCACTTGGGGTCCATAAATGTTAAAAGACTCACTGTTTGCATAGTACAAAAAAAAAAAAAAAATGTTTTTTAACATTCTTTTAGTGCACATGTTTTCAATGACCCCTTTATGTCATTCTTAAATTGTTTTACATGTACTGTAAATCTGTTTTGTTTGTTGTGTTTGTTACTGTGGTTCTGTGTAACTTGTGTAATTGTTGCCCCAGGGCTCCCTTGTAAAAGAGATTTGAATATCTCAATGGGACATCACCTGGTAAAATAAAGGATAAATAAAAATAAATAAAATACATAAAATAAATAAATAGTGTGGAAAATTTCTAAAGGGGCATTCACATCAAGAATAATATCTATAACTGTAGTTTTAATAATCATTCTAATTCTATAGGGCATCCACACCACAGCTATAACGATAACAGCACAGTGGAACTATAACTTTGGAATCACTTTCAGAGTCTTTTTTTTCCAGATGATGAATGATAAAAATGTTGACAGCCAATCAACATCAACCTGACTTTAAAGAGCTCAATCATTTGAAGAGGCAGATGACATCAGCACATGCTTATAATAAACAGAATGTTATTGTGCATTGGTGTGGAAGCCATTAGTTATCATTTTATAGTGATCTTCATAATCATTCTTAAAGTGAACATGCCTTTACTAACTGTTTTTGTGTAAAGTTATACATGTTGTTGTTATGACAGCATAAAAAAACTCTTTCAAAAAACTATAAAACCGTAAAGTTGCCAACTTTACATCCTCAATAATACAAAAGTTTATAATACAAAAGTTACAAAAGTTTATAAAGTGAGTTAAAGTGAGTTAAAAAGAGTACTTTTATAAAATTATATGCTTTACATTTCTGCTTTTAAAGGGATCGTTTACCCAAAAATGAAAATTTTGCCATCATTTGCTCACCCTTAAGTTGTTCCAAACCTGTATGAATTGTTGATGGGCCCCATTGACCTCCATAGTATTTTTTTCCCCTCCATACTATGGAAGTCAACGTGGCCCATCAACTGTTTGGTTACCCATATTTTTTCAAAATATATTTTATGTTATGCAAATTCATACAGGTTTGGAACAACTTAAGGGTGAGCAAATGATGAAAAAAATTACATTTTTAACTCTCCATTTAAATCTTTAAACATTTTGGCCCCTTTTTTTTCCATTGTAAATGCCTCATCGTAACCTTGATTTTGAAAGAAAATAAGGTTACACTTTATGTTAAGGTGATGTAGTTACATTATACTTACTTAAATGAGTAATATTAATTAAGTACATGTACTTAAATGAGTAATATTAATTAACTAGAGTTACAGTTAGGGTTTGGTTTAGTGTTAGTTACATGTAGTTGTGCATAATTTACTGCTATTACTATAATAAGTACATGTAGTAAAGTGTAACTACATCAAAATAAAGTGTTACCGAAAATAATTGTTTTGTGGAAATCAATATAATGCCACAAATTATTTCAACTGGGCTTAGGTTGCATTGTAATATTTCTTCAAGTTTCAGAGCTACACTTTAAGAAAATACAGCAGATTATTTGAAATGTGAAATTGCAATATGTTTGTTTTGTTTCCAACCAACCAAAGATCCGCAGTGACACAAGTTTCATAGTCACCTTTTAAATTGGAGTGATGCAGAATGCTTTTAAGCAAATCCTGTCATCTCCTAGCAACAGATTTTACGTCTGCCTCGGAGGCGAACAGGTTATATAAACAAATTTCCGGAGTACAGAGGTACTCTGACAGTCGCTCTTGCTTAATGAATTTAGAGAGGTGCGTCGGGCCCTCGACAAGCCCTTTGTTGATGATGTCATTGTTCTCTTCATCAAGCAGTTCATTTCAATGCACACATCACATTATTACTGAAGGAAGGTTGTCCAAACACACACACCTATAGACAGAGTCAACATGCACTCATGGCCTCTCGTAATTGACTGGAGAAGACTGCAGCGCCGTACACACGCCACACATGCTGATTAAAACACTCTTTAATTAACCGAAGTAGATCTTCTGCTAAACCGCATCCTGGCCGAAGCATCTTCTGAAGATGCATGGATGCGTGCAGATATTTACAGGCAGACAAATGAGATAACGCACAGCCGTGATCAACACATCACAGCTGTTAAACATTTACTCGTATCGAAGGATGGATTATCTGTATCATCTCGCCATTCGGTGCTTTTCAAAGCAAATGGTGGCAATTTGTGTTTAGCACTCTTGATTTCCTTCTGGCTTCTCAGCTGTTAAATATATGGTCTAAGAGGCTGTAGAGGATTGAAGCTAGCTTGACAGTTACAGTGTGTGAGTGTACGGCGAGGTAAACACAGTACTTGGGAGCAGAACAATCATCTTTTAGCTAATAGCCTGAGCATCAGGCGGCATGTCCACAGACTGCAAGATGACTGCCTGAGATATATATATCTTTTTTATTTTTTATTTTTTTTATTTTATGTGTGTGAGAAATTCTTAAGTTTTGGGTCAGTAAAGTTTTTTTAATTAAATTAATATTTGAAATATTTAAAACGAATATTTCAAAATGTTGTATTAAGCCGTTTTATTGTTTTGCTGTTATCAACTTTGATAATAATAAGTAATGTTTCTTGAGCAACAAATCATCATATTAGAGTATTTTCTGAAGGATCATGTGACACTGAAGATTGGAGTAATGACTACTCTATAATTATCTGAAAAATTAATATACATTTTACCAACCACTATAATATTGTAATGCTTGAATTCACATGCAGCCAGTGGAATTATCATATTACTTTTAGGTGATTTACTTGTTTTTGTTTGCTACTGATATCTGTGTATAGATATTTTATTCTAGTACTTCTCTGATTATTCAATATAGTCTTATGACCATGCGTAGTTATTTTATGATTGGTGAATTGGTTGAGAATCTGAATGAATTTGTACAATCTTATTTGTATGTTTTGATGACCTTTATTTTACCTACAAACCTGAGTCGGATCCCATAAAATCATACGAAAGCACACTATTTGTGACATTTTAAGATATGGTGGTTAATATAAGATAGGGGTGGTAGACAATACTATGTGTGTAGTTCCTTCATAAGTATAAATAACAACAATGCCTTTTTTTGTTTGCAGCAATGCCGTTGATTAACATTTTTTGTCACCCGCTTTTGAGCATAGATCTGAAGTTTGAAGGCAGCATCAAAAATAAGTTTACTGTAAAGCAAATCTACTGCACCAAACATTTATATATATATATATATATATATATATATATATATATATATATATATATATATATATATATATATATATATAAAAAAATAATTTGGACTCTATTTCTAGAAAAGTCACTAGAAAATCAAAGCCATATGTCAAAACCATATGGCAATAAAGAACCTGTATTTTTGAGAGAGTGATTCTTGGACAGAGTAAGTATGAAAAACACAACCAGACTTCATTCCAAAAGTCAGAATTCTGCTTCTGAATCCATAAGGGTCAGAAGTTTAAGCCTTAGCCTGAAAGTGAAATGTGTCATATTGATGTCCATTAGCACCACTTGGGATTTAGCATTACTGATGTATCATCCAATCACGCTGCCCAGCCTCTGCCACATTTGGAAAATGGGCCTTTATTTGATGCCTTCCCTCCTTATTAGTGCTGATTCCTGACAGATTTAAAAGGAGTGAATCTGTTTAATGGGGGCTAAAAAAAGCCGTTGCCAACCGTGTGGAAATCGATGAGTTAATGACTGATGTTGCGGCTATATTACAGCACAAATTCACTGTAACTGCCTGTCTCGTAGCTTTAAATTAATGGACATCTCAGCGCCGTGATGGGCTCTTCACTTTCATGAGGACGTACAATCACACACCGACATACATAATCGATGACGTTCCCTCGTTCCAAGAGTGACAGGCTGAAGGAGAGAGACTTATTCAACTATGCCGTCTGTGTGGTGGAAATTGGAGCGAGTAGGGCTGAAGTGAGGATTTTTGGAGTTAATTAAAAAGTCAGAGCACAATCTTAATTTATGACTTATCTGAAGGCAGGGAGAAGGGGCAAGGGAGACGAGAGGGGTGAGAGAAAGAGGAGTAGACGTTTGATCTTCCTATTAGAAGTTAAAAGTGAGGCCTGTTGGGCGATTTCACATGAATTAATTTGGGCTCTGCCTCTGCGGGTTATCGGCGGGAAACGATAGCCCTCTCGAACCCTCACGCACGCGTCTCTCTCTGCCTGAAAGCCGTTCTCAAAGAGTGGATATGAATATTACGATGTTTAGGAGATGCCAGAGACAGAGAGAGCAAGAGAGTCGAACGAGAAACAAGGAGAAAAAGTGGGAAGCCTGAGGCTTTGATCAGTGGAGGGAGAGTGACAGAGATTTAAAGGCAGCTGTTTTGTTGTCATCTTAATGCTTCTGGGAGGAATGATACAACGGCCTCACATCAGCTCAGGCGCACCATTGATCTGCTGAATGTCATTGCGACAGCTCAACCCGGCAAAATACTGGCTTAGACCAAGCCTGAGCATCAAAAGCCTGTCAAAGCAAGCGGGAGAAGGGGACGCATCAGCCCTTTGACACTCTCTCGCTCGGTCCAAGCTTCATTTGCACTGCTCATTTGTGCCTGACTCAAAGGCTTATTTACAGCTTTCGCAGATTGCTTCTCGCTCTTTGATTGGTGCCTTCGTCAAACGTGGCTGAAAACAAGAACTTTTTTCTTTATCGGAGCCATTAAAGAATGAAAAGTTAGCTGTCGGTCGCAGCTAACAGCTAAACGGATCAAAGCTGATGGAAACACCTGGGGGGAAAAGCACTAAGGACCCCTACACACCCACATGGAGACAGATGTGCAAGCCTTTACAAATGTCATGTGGGACTTAAGAGAATGCATTTGAGCTGTAGCGCCTCATTATGGAAGTGGAGCTCCATTTCCAGCTGGTTGCTGGATGTTTATGGAGCCACTCGCATGGCCATCAGCGCTTAATAAGAGAACCTGCTACAACATAATGGCCAATGTTTGTCAGCTCACTCAGCATACTGTACCCTTTATAGTTAAGATTATTGTTTTCACAGTGATGTGCAATGGTTCTGCTTTGATGGCTTTAATGAGGAGTTTGATAAGTGTGTTGTGTTAGTATTTGTTAGCATGTCCTGAGAGATCTGCTTGTGCTTATTCTACATTGTAGTTGCTGTGTATTAACTGTTGGGACATGTACTATATTTGTACCATATTGGTAATTAGCTGATTTTGTTTTTAATTTATCGGTTTTGGTCAATATTGTAAACTTTAATGTGCACTATTTTTTACATTTTACATCATCTAATGCTTGCTTAAAGTTAATCAAAAATGTACAATTATATAACACTGTTAAATGTAATCTTTAGCAAATCTTAAAATGAATCAAATTAATAATCACATTTACAAAAATAAGTTTAGTTTTTTAGCATTTTCATTTTTATTTATTCAGACAAAATAGTAAAGAATCTTCATATCAGTTATTTGCTGCTTACTGGCCACAACATTATAATAATGATTGGTTTATCAGTAGCACGCCAAAAATGTTAAATAAATAATTTTAAATTTCATATTTTTTTCATGTATTAATTAATCTGTAATTTGAGCTTCAAATTTGACTAAACCATGTGTTTTTCATGTTAACTTGCCGTCCCCTATACATCCATTGTACATGCCTTACTGTAACCGCAACTTTTATTAGCTAAGGAATGCGTTGTTTTCAGTCATCTCAATCCATTTCTGCGTAACTGACTTCACAAATGCTGTTAATTGAGCTTAACTTATTGAACAAAAGATTCCAGCTGTTTGATATTGGCTTTATGATACTGACTGTTATGTAACACTCCTAATTTGTCGAAGACAGGGACAATTCAATAAAGCACAAAGAGAAATGAAGAGCAACAACATTATCTCAAATAAATAATGTTCCCATCTCCTGAAAATGTCTTCTCATCATCGAAAATTAACAATAAATTACAAGTTATTTCTCTGGTTAACATATGTTTCTTTCAAAAACACAACCACCCAATCATTTGAATGAGGGCCAGAGGTAAATGACTGTATTCTAGGTCATGCAGGGTTGTGTCTGGATTGCAAATTGCTTCATTTACTGTCTGCCTGCATCTATAAGGGCTGTATTTAAAAGACTGACGCACTAGAGAAGTCAGCACTGTAGAGATGAGTGCAGATCCATGCAGATGAGTTAGTCTACATCAGTCACATGTCCTCGCCCTCCATTTTAGAGAACAATAGCCATCACAATTATATGATTTTAACCATTATTTTGGAAGATACAGGTTTTTCAGTGCATGTTCCAAGAACTGTAATTAAACCTGAATGTCTATGTTTAGAAAAGGACAATTTGGTGCTTCAGAAATGGTTCCAGAAAACATGTTTTCATTGTCTTTTGAATGATGTAAAAAAAAAAAAAAATCTAGCAACGAGTAGCAAGAGGACTTTGACATAATCTTCAAATTGATGGCAACATAAAATAAAAGGTTTCTTTGGGCTCAGTAGATGTGCATCTAGTGTCCACAGTTTGTCAAGTGGTTTGAAGGAAACAAATGTAGACAGGTTTATAGTTTTGTGAGATATTGTGCATACTGTCATCAAACCTCCCTTATTCCCATGAAATTATCCAAACCGCATGTGCAAGTGCTGCACATATGTACACATTTCAAAATAGAAGTGCACTATTAGTGGATATGTAGCTTCAGGCAGGACACAGTGCATCAATCATCAAAACACATATGAGGTAAGTAAAAAGCAATTCATTTTTCAGCTGTATTTAAAGGTAATTGTATTAAAAGTAAATCTATTAAATTAAAAAAAGTAAAGAATAATAATAAAACAAATTACTTGTATTTGCTAAATGCACATTACCAAATACATAATTTAGATTTATCTCCGCTCATTTATTTTGCTCAACTCAATTTTATATAAGAATGAATAAAAGTTTTCAGACTTCAGAAATCCATTAAATGAAATTGCACTACATTAGCCACTGGAGTGAGTAATAAATCAATTATCACAAACCAGCGGTCCTGGATGAGAATTCTTCATAATGCTTTACGGTGGATCAAACAGTTCAAGTGTCATAAAAAAAAATCTAATGTTTGTATTCTATAATTTAGAACATTTTATGTTTAGTCTTCCAAGCAATCCACTTACACAATACATTATCAAACATGAATTATGAAAGTTGATAATACAATATTCATATTAATTGGTGTCAAAAGGTAATATGTTCTTTGCACGGTTACACATTCACTCGTTCTGAACAGTTTTAACCGTTTTCTTAAATGTAGAAAAAACAAAGCTAAATTCTATTATGGAAATATAAATTTATTTTATATTCCAAATTTGTTGAATAATGCATTTAATTTTTTATTTTATTTTTATGTAATACAAACCTACCTTATTTTATGTATTATTATTATTTTTTTGTGATCAGCCAAAAAGAGTATTCTGACCAGGCTAAAACCAGTAAACCAA
Source organism: Phoxinus phoxinus (assembly GCF_949152265.1). Classification (NCBI taxonomy): domain Eukaryota; kingdom Metazoa; phylum Chordata; class Actinopteri; order Cypriniformes; family Leuciscidae; genus Phoxinus; species Phoxinus phoxinus. The sequence continues at coordinate 25,905,653 of NC_136891.1, forward strand.
CCTAGGATGATTCATATTTTTAATTAACAGGGTTTTTTAGGGGCATTTTTATAGCTGGTCATGCTGGAAGACTATCAGGCTGACCAGCTAAACCTGAACATCTGTGTGACCAAGCCACCAACGTAAACTAGATAAGACCAGCGAACCCACTCGGGCTAAATATTTTCAAGCATGTCGTGATATCAGTACAGGAATATTATGTCTCGCATGCATCTCAAATCCTAGAGGAGATACCACCTGAGATACCTCGACTACACCCCCGAATAACCAAAAGAGGGAGAAAGGGAGCGATGTTTTTCTCACACTCTCTGATGGCAGCAAACCGCCAGTGATTTAGGACATTTTGACCAGTGCGGAGCAGTACAAAGTGCAACATGGCTTTGTGATCACAAGACATCAGCCGAACCTCACTTCAGTCCACACAATACATAAATAAGTGAAAGGCCAGCATACGAGATGAGTGCACGCAACCTCAGGCTACTTCAAAGAGAAGAAAAAATAGAGCAGAGATGAAAAAGAGCTTTCCAGACGTGTGACTCTGTTAGTACGCCGGTCCACTGCCCACACACTGACCCTGAAGCTTAGAAAGACCTGAACACACTCATGCACACACATCCTGATGCCAACACAGGCGTATTTGCATGCAGCCATGTTCGCACACATGCACACTCTGATACATATTCATTACAATGCTTTCTTCCGCGCTCACATCCACATGGCGGCAGCTGGATGACCTTTTGCTCCCATGCCATGACACATACTATCCAGTGTACATCATGTGGCCTCATGTGAATAGAGCTGGAGGAAGAGCAGATGAATACAGTTCGAAGGAAAGAAAAACAGAGTTTCTGTTTCTGTGATTAGAACGAAAGCCGAACCGTTGCTTTCTGAGAACACGAAGTTGCATTATTGCTGATATAGATTGGTCAAGTTCCTTTGTGTAGGGCTCAGGTGCTCATATTACTGACCCGCTCAGTGTTCAGAGAACAGGATGATTTCCTCTGGGTTCCTCAACAAACAGTCTTCATTATTAGTTTCTCCCTCCAATGTTGCCCAATAAATTCCTCGCTCTCTTTCTCTCAAAACACAGTGTCAGCGGATATTTGTAAGAAATTCCAACATTCCCAAAGCAATTGAAGTTGGAGAAACGGGCAGCAATAGTAACTGACAGATTATAACAACAACTACAGTATCTGCCAGCTATTGGTATTAGAAACATATCTATATGCCAAAAGAAACTGGATGTACAGGATCCAAATACAGACTGACACAAAACATTGACATTTTTATTTTTTTTCTATTGAGTTTACTAAATTAATACATAGTTGTTGCTTTATTATTGCTTTTTTTTATTAATTTAAAAACATAACATTTTGTTGAAAGCACTTTATATAATTTTGTGTAAAAATGTTCTGAAATTGTATTATGGGTATCGAGTAAGTGTATGGGCAAGTGTACAATATCGATACTTTTATTTTTGTTAATATAACTCTTGTTCTTTCTTTTTTTGAAAAATTGATGAGTAAAAAACACTAACACACTTTTTAAAAAAAAGATCAATAAATTATGACAACATATGTTTTACATTGCTTTAACTCATCAAAATAAGTTCATTTTCAACATTTTTATATTATACAAGATTCAATAAATTTAAGTCAGTTTAATGCGATTTAAATTGAAATGACTTCGCTTTAACAAAGTTGATTGTACTTAATGTAAGGCAGCACCTTTTTTTTTTTTTACAGTGCAAAGATTTTCTTTCTTTTTTTACTAGTTACAATGGCCTGAACTCAAAGCCATGACATTTACATTTAATCATTTGATTGAATTTGAACATTTAATCATTCAGATTGAAACTGTTATTCACTAAAATTATTCACGTCAGCTCTCTAGGAATTCAATTAGACATAATGTCTGATTGAAATCATCAATGATTTGTGAATGAATCATTCTTTTGTGTCAGGTCAGAGATATGTTAGTAATTAAATAGCACAGTGAAGAAAATAGAAAAGAAGAGTGCGCTTTTCTCTCTAACTCCTTTACTGTTCTTGTGCGAAGAGGATTCCAGCAAAAATGTTTTGTTTTTGTTTGTTTATATTTTTGTGTTTGGTTTTATTTTGGGATTTGAGGATTATGAACACCCTCTACATTAATCTGCTGTCAAAAGGGGTGCAGAGATATTAATGTATTACACACACACACATACACCAACAACAACAACCTCTGTTTAATATTTCATGTTTTCACGCTGAGGAAGTGAAAACTGAAATAGAGAGTTTGATGGAGTTCTTCTCTCAAAGAAGGGTCTATGAATTATAAAACAGCTCTTTGTACTTTTAAACCTCAAATTAAATTGACTGCCACACTCCTCATAATAGCTTAACAATAAACATATTCATATATTCGTACATTTTGCATTAAGTAGGAGCAACTAAAGTCCTCCATGACCTTCATGATAATATAACATTTATTATCAAGGTTTTTTTCTTGATTTAAGAGATGCATTCAGTTTTACGTCTTTTTTTTTTTGTCAAGTTTAAAGAGCTGTACATATAGAATATTAGAATACATGCTTTGGATAATCATAATAGAATAATTTATATATCATGTATTTTCCTATGAAAAACAAACCTATACATGTCACCTATACATTTTCATATTCTTCCTATACGTCAAAGAATCCTACCCACCCCCATTAAAATATCATGATTTCCAGAAAAATATTAAATGTAATAATATTAAATGTTTTTGAGCATCAAATCATATTAGAATGATTTCTGAAGGTCCGTGTGACGCTGTGTAATGATGATGAAAATTCAGCTTTGCGTCACAGGAATACATTACATGTTAATGTACATTAAATGAGAAAACAGTTACCGGTAATAGTTAGTGTAAAACAACAGTAATAATATTTTACAATATTACTGTTTTAATTGCCTGATCAAATAAATGCAGCCTTGGTGAGCATAAAAGAAACATTAATGTGTTTTTAAAAACAATGACACTAAACAAATAGTAAAAAAAAACATTTAGCATCTTTAGTTTAAATCACTTTAAAAATATTTCAAGGTTGTGCAGCTAATATTCATGGCCAGTCTAGAATAAAAAAAATAAAAAAATAGAACTTACACAGAAGCAAAACTAGTTGAAAAGCACATATCAGCAACAATATCAGCCTGTGTTGTTAACATGAAATGGCTAGACGTACTTCTCTTTAATTATTCTACCTCCTGCATTTTAATAAACATTCATGTTACATGAAAATCTTCCAGAACAGGTCTTGCGTTCTTATTCCAGAATATGCTTTTCTACACGCACACTATGAGTAATGGAAGCACTAACGTGGGAATTCAGACCTAAATTGGTTTCCCACTTCAATGTGAAATTCAATTAGAATATGTTCCAGTGATTTGCCAATTGAATTTATTTTCTCTGCCAAAAAAAGAAACTGGTGGAGAGACGTGTGGAGTCCCAGCATATCCATAAAGGGGCATTTTGGGGGTCTAATTCAAAGGCATTAGTCCAGGTAAATGTGTGAGGCTGATTGCTCCAGTCCCGCTGTGAAAATGCCTCCATGTCTCTTTTACCCTTAATGAGAATCAGTGCAGCCATGGGGGGCATCTCACTCAAGACAAGCATCAAACCCATTTGCACCATTACACACACACACACACACACACACACACACACACACACACACACACACACACACACACACACACACACACACACAATCATGTTTTCATCTTTAAATTAGATAAAGCACTAAAACTTTGAGTAGGAGAATACAAGAGGATGAGTGTTGTTGTTCTTTGTTTCTGAGGGTGGAATGTGTTGTAGTCAGTGTCATTTAAACATAAGAAAGATATTCAACAGAAAAAAGCCATTGTCCCAAATGCATGTTCTGTATCAATTTACATATTCATCCATGAGACAATTAACAACACAAACGATGATGAAATGAAACGGCATGTTTCAAAAGGGAAATCTTGCTGTGTGTGTGTTTACATAGCTTTTTAATGTCTTTGGGTTAGAATGCTCTGTAACATGGTGGGCTGTAAACAGAGCCACCTACAGAGCTCAAAGAGTGATCAGTTTAATAGTGTGTGTGTGTGTGTGTGTGTGTGTGTGTGTGTGTGTGTGTGTGTGTGTGTGTGTGTGTGTGTGTGTGTGTGTGTGTGTGTGTGTGTGTGTGTGTGTGTGTGTGTGTGTGTGTGTGTGTGTGTGTGTGTGTGTGTGTGTGTGTGTGTGTGTGTGTGTGTGTGTGTATCCTGTATTTATGTGCACTATTCATTACCCTGATCTAGCTACATTTCAAAAGACACAAAGAGCCCATATATCTATGACCTTTACCTGACCTATAGGTGACCTATTCTGTCCTTACACCAGATGTAAATGCAAAATGGCTTGTTTATTTTGTGTGATCTCCTCTAAGGTCAGATGGCATAATAATGAGTGGTACTATCCGCATATAAATCATGAGGGATGGAAAACATAAGGAACTGAACAATTCTGCTTCTGATTGCTGTTTAATTCGGCATGAAATGGAAATTCACCTAAATTGGGGTGGGCAATTTTGGCCCTCGATATCCATTTTTCTGCAGATTTATCTCCAATACCAATCAAACATACCTGGTCAAGCTAATCAGTGTCTTCAGGATTAAAAAAAGCTATGAGTTTGATATGTTTTGGAGCTAGATTCTGCATGAAAATTAATTTTAAGGGCCAGAGTTACCCAGCACTGATCCAAATGCATCGTATTGATATTGTGTTTTTTTCCCTTTATTTTTATCTGAGCTTGTAATTGATTAATGGAAATGAAATCGAATTGTTAATAAAAACTAAATCTGAAATGACTTATACTGTGGTCATGTATGCCGGACTTCTCCAATAATTTAGTCTGCTTAAATCCTGACACTTTTTTGATTGCAAGCTCACAATTCGGGCCTACCTGCATCTAACTAGCAAAGTGATGCATAGAACCAAATCCTCGCCCTACAATTTTTTATTTTCGTATAATCCGTTTCACTCTGATGTACTTCACAATAAGGAGGAAATCGTGGTCTAATGGTCAGACTGGTAACCCGAAGGTTGCAAATTCAAGTCTCAAAACCGACAGAAAGTGGGTTTAATGCACAAAAAAAAGGACAAATTCACACTTTCACTTTCAATATGGAAGAAAAGAGAATCAGACTTCACTGACTGTGCTATATAAAGTAATATTAATAGTAATGCAGAGAACACTTTCAAAGTATTTTACAAGGTGTTCCATCTGTATCCTCAGCAGAATGCAAGAGAACTGTTAACGAAACCAAACATCATTAAAATCATGTGGATAATAAGGACTGGAACCATACGCATTTTTTTTAAGTCAATATGGATTTGGTGCAACTCTATAATGTGACGTAAAAACATTATTACCAAAACAATGCCTATTTTGCTAACATTATCCAAAACTATATACAAAGGTATAAAAGCAGTATATTAGGGCCTCTTTCAAAAGGGAATAGATTAGGTACTAATATGTATTTTTCAGGTACTAATATGCCCCTTTTAGAGGTAAATAAGGTACAAAGGTGTACCCATTGAAAAGGCACCACCCCAGTAATTTGTTCCTGAGATTGCATCGCCCACACAGCCACGAAGTCAAGTCAGGAAAGTCATTTCAGAGGAAGAGCAAGTTACATTTTGATTTAAGCTTATGAAAAACTTTTTTCTTTGGAGTAACGTAAAGCAAAAAAAAAATTCACAATATGGGCATTAAGATACTAAATGGGGTTCATGTTGACTTTAAATTTGTGGTAAAACACATGTTTGTGCTGTTGCTATAATGAATGAATGAGGGAGTTACAGAAGAGGAATACTCTTTGTCCTTTGAGAACACTTACTGATGTTGTTGTCTTAAAAGCCGTAGGAGGTTCAAAGACATGAAGAAATACCCACAGTGCTACAGAATTATTCACATGTGCACAAAGTACACACACCGTCCTGCATGCACACAGACACTTTGATTAATACATGGCGTCAGTGGGAGATGTGCAGCACTTGTGAAATGGAGATTCATTTACATAATAAAATCACTGGAATATCACACTCGCATACACTGACAGCATAAAATCACACCAGAGATGAAAGAATGAGAGGGGCTGAAGGGTGAAGATAGGAAAGGAGGATAGTACAGAGAAAGAAATGAGGTAATAAAAGGGATAAGAGGGAAAGAAGTGTCTGATGAGAGCTACTTGATATTTACTGGGCCTGACAACAATGTACAGGCGCACAAACACACTAGCAATGTCCAAGAATGGTATACTTTGGTCTCCTATGACTTTTTTTAAAGTATATACTGTATGACAAACTGTCATGTATAATTGCTATAAGGTAGGGATGTTCGGTTCTTGAACGAATCGTTATTTTGAGCCGGTTCATGTAAAGTACCCGGTCGAGCCGGATCATTAATCAAACTAAATAGAATTTTAGTTCAGGATTGATGACGCAAGATGCAAGAACAAGCCGCAGTGAGCACGTCCGATTTAAAAAGAACCGAATGAGCCGGTTCAACCAGCTGTCGAAGTTTGCCGAGGATTACCGAATCTGATGAGCGAGTTGGCGATACTATGCAAGCCTGTGACATGTACTTGAAATATGCTTATTATGACTACTGTTATTAAATAACATTTTATTAAAACCTGCAAAAACATTTTTGTCGATAGCCGCAAATAAATCTTACTATAGTTTATTGTGCATTCAGATAAGTTGTTAAGCGAAATCAAGGAGTTTAAAAGACCATCTAGACTTTCTATAGGCTGACTGTAATGTAAACTTCTTAAGAATCTTATCCCAGATGTAGGCTACTGAATATTAGTTGTCAGTCATATCCGACAAAAGATCTGTGAATTAAACTGTGACCAGAAACAACATTAACTTAATTGAATGACAGGCAATAATCAGCAATATACGTTCAAAAAAATTAGTTTTATTTGAATGTTTCAATATGCATTGACACAAATGACTATTTGAATGTTTCATTTAACATGGCACTGAGTTGTTAGAAAAGAAATTCGTAGTACCCTCATTGGTTGATGACGTAAGGAACCGATTCATCTGTTTTTGATCCGGTTCATTGAAACGAACTGTCCGAAAGAACTGGTTCGCGAAAATGAATCGGACTTTATCACTACTATAAAGAAGCGCACAATAACGCAGAATCAAGAAACAAGAAGGAAATAAGCAGGAGAATACCAGGGTCGCTGTAACTACCACATATCAACGACACGGAACACAGAACTGAGGAAACGAACGTAAATACACAGACGGAGTAAGCAAGATAAAACAGAACAGGTAGCGCTCATTTTTAACCAAAAATACTAACTGGAACACAGGCAGATCAGAAAAGGGAAACATTTATGTGGCCACAATTTACCTAAAACGAGGGAATTAACTATTCTCTAAATAATTCCTATTTTCTTGACCTCCTGAGATCTTCTGAATTAAGGCTAGGCATCTCCATTCACAGACCCTTATTTGTGGAAAGTACCAATTCTTTCAGACCACCAGTAATATTTTATTCAATTTTAGATGTTGTCAGCTCAGATTTCTGCTGTACTTTCCTTGGCCTCTGTTTGAAATCAGTGTTGATGTATGACAGAAGCAGCCAGGTGAGACTAAATAACCACAGAGCGCCGTTACAGTTCTGCTATTGACTAGTGGTCCTGGGGCTCTTTCTTCATCCAAACTACTACGTCTAAACATTATTGATGGCTCCATAGGACTGAACTACTGTATCAGACACCACGTGTACTTCACTGCACAATGCTGCTTCTGTGCTAGGCAAATATTCAGTGTAATATATACTGGTGCTGAACGGGTAGCCTATTCGTTTTACAAATATTTTAGAGAATTATTCTGGCCGTTTGTGATAATAAACTTTTGCTATTTTATAATATCACTGTCTGTCATTAAATACTGTGAAATGTGTATTGCTGTGTATTTTTTTTTCATGTGATATACTGTACTTTTATATATTTTAGCTTAAGATACAATACTTGGAATACTTCATGTAAGATGCAACAGTTAATGCGTTCACTGATTTATACAATTTTGCATTAACTTTGTGTTACATTTTTCCTTTCTGTCTGTGACTGAAACCACAATAAGAAAACAGCATTATGTAGTATATTGCACTCTAACTGTAACTTACAGCAGCAACAACAACAACAAAAAAGAAAAAATTATACAAAATTATTAAATTACATTATACAGTCATGGGAAAATAGCTATATTGCTTGCAATTTGCCCATTACCTAGCTGATGTGAGACTAGTTAATGAATATTTGATTGCATTTACATTTATTCATTAAGCAGATGTTCTTATGAAAAGTGGCTTACAAATGTGGAATGCTACAAAAATTGTTAGCAACAAAGAACACATGGGGGACATAGTCAATATAATAAATAATTGATTGTGATTCATTTCAATCTTTTTTTTGTTAGTTATTCTCACACTTTTTATTTGACAAAACTTTATAAATATATTATAATTGAAAAAAAGTTACCTGTAAAATGTGTTGTGATTAATTACATTTTTTTACGATTAAGTTAATTATTCTCAATTTGTTGCTTTTAATAAAGTTTGACAAGCATAAACTACAAATTATAATCATTAATAAAATAAAATAAATGTTCCTGTAAAATATTTTGTTCCTTTTTAATTGTAGTACATTCAGTTTCAAGGCATTCAATTGCTCTTCAAAGCAAAGAAAAGATACAGTATGTCATAATTGTTGAACGTCCATTAATATGTCAGAGCCATATAGGCTTGTGGTCATAACTCCAATGTATATTACGTCTCAGTGTTTTAGTTGCTGCTTGAGGTCATTTGCAAGTCCTCTCTCTCTCAAAATTAAATTAGCCTACATTAAAAATTAATGTCCATTAAAAACTGTCTGTAAAGGACTGTTGTTTGTATTGAACACATAGGTTAGGTATATAGCACTCAAAATAGCACCATTCCCTTTAGAAATCAGAACAGAACAGAATTAGGGCCCTATTTTAACGATCTGAAATGCAAATATCAAACGCGAAACGCAAGTAACTTTGTGGGCGGATCCCGGAAATCTAGAATGGGTTGGTCTGATGTAGCTTCATTATTCATAGGTGTGGTTTGGGCGTAACGTGAAATAAACCAATCAGAGCGTCATCTCACATTCCCTTTAAGAGCAGGTGCGCTTGTTCCATGGCGGATTGCTATTATAACAGCGGATTTGCCAGGCGCACGCCAGGAGCGGTTCATAGCCGGCTTTCTCGTCAGGGCTGTAAAAGACAGAGAAGTGACATTGTATGGGGATGGGAGAAACAAACCCAAATTAGCTTCGGTTATACGGTGTATAATAATTTGGGTAAATGTGTAAGCTAGATTTATGCCTATTTTTTTTCACATCTTCAAGGACACAACAATTATTTCCCTTGTGCTTTAATATGTTTCCTTGTAATAATGTATAATTTGCAAAAATGAAAACTGCGTCTGTTTAGATTAAAGAATCAAAATGTATGCGTGTTGTTCACACGCTACATAATGGCCAAGCATGCGCCCTTAAAATACAGACTAACGCGCAACGCGCCACTGTCTTTAGACTAGGTTTTTCCTGGTCAGTGGTGGAATTGTTTTCTGAATCTGCAAAATAGCACCAGGGGACGTTTGTGCTGGAACACGCCTCCTCTTTTCATTGCACCGCCCCCGCGAGCGCAAGTTCATTCCCTAATTTACCGACATGCGTCTGTGGAGGGAAAAGTCCGCTGTGCACGGGTGCAAAATAGGAATGATACATGCGTCGGTGTACAAAGTCAATTGCGCTGGGTGCAAGATAGGGCCTAGTGTGTCAAATAGCATTGTGTTGACTGTATGACATAAATGTTTGTTTTACATCTCTTGATCACTTTTATTGAGTATTATATATATATATATATATATATATATATATATATATATATATATATATATATATATATATATATATATATAAATGAAATGGCAACAGATTGATTCACTGAATCACAAACACCTTGTCAGTATTAATTATCAGGGAAATTCCAAAGTGCCACTTTGTTACAGAAATCCCCATTGGTTGGCATGACACATAATAGCTCTGATTGGCCGCAGTGTTTCCCACCGGCATTATGAGTGGTTGAGATTAATGTCTGTCATAGTAAGGCAGTTACAGTAGTAGTACCCATGGACAAACAGACTTTGGGAGTGTGAAATATGAGCCTATTTACAGAGGAAGAGCCCAGAGCTGTGACTTAACATAAGCACCATGTTTCAGTCTCTGTTCACCTGGAGATCAGCCCCCAGCAGGGCTTTAACTAATACACCTGTCACCCTGTTTCACACCCACACGCACACTCAAACCCACACACACACAGTCTCGCTATTCGTCTGTATCTTTTTCCTTTTGTTTTCTCATTCTTTCATGTACAAAGAACCGCGCACCTGGTCTAGGAAAGCTCCCCTGACTCTAATTAAGATTTTACATCTGCTATCAAGAAGTGAGACGTGAAGTCACTGACTTGACACCGCAAACACATAGACTCACACACCTGTATGTGCCAGGAAAGGAGAAATGCTCTTAATGTGGCTGACTGCGGTCACATTCCTGAAATTTTGCAAAGAAAGATGAGTTGTCTATTGTCAATTGTGTAGATTTATAAAGCACAGCTCACACAGAAGTCACTTGCAAACCAAGCAGCTTTCTGATAGTCAACGCGGCAAATTGTCTAGAACAACTGAACCCGTCGTGAATTTTGTGTGGGAAAATCTCTCGCCCTCACATGAAATTCATGATCACACTGATTTCTTTTTTTTAAAATGACAGGATTTGGCCAATGAAAATAAAGTGTGGTCACATTAGCAAAATTTCACCAACAATTTGTGGGCAAAAAAAGGACTATTGTCGATTCACGTGACCCGCTGAAAAAGGTCTATTGTCTGTTGTCATTAATGTAGCGACGGATAAAGCACAGCTTACAAAAAAAGCTGCTTTCAAGCCAACACTTTGGTTTTGTCAAAGCGAAGGATTTATGTGACCCACTGAATATTTCACTGAAATTTGTGTGAGAAAATCTTCCATCAGCAAAACTTCTAATGGCTCAGAGATTTACTGCAAAACAAGTACTGAAAGCAAATAAATATTAGTGTCACGGTCACACCATCTCCAGACCACTGTCACTGATGGTCGATCTGGTGAAGAAGCTAAGATATTGAAGAAATTAATTTTGAAGATTTTGAAAAGGATAGTTTCGCGAATATGAGCCATGATGCTGAATGTACTGGGAAATGAGCTCTGATGAGGACAGTGATGATGGTATACAACATTTGCTCAAACTGAACCCTTCCAAACTCCAAAAAGAAACAAAAAATATGCTTTATTTTATTCTTCTGTAATTGTTACTCTAATATCAGGGGAGCTTTATACTATCGCGACAGGTAGAGATCCATCCGTGTTAGATAAAGATCTGGGTCGCTAAAGACCCGAATATGTAATAATGATCGCCGAAACATTCATGCATTTAAGGGTTAAAAGTGTGGTCACATTAGCAAAATATTGGCAACAATTTGTGGGCAAAAAAGGTATTTTGTTAGTAGTGTAGTGATGCATGAAACAGCTCACTTAGAAGTTACTTGCTGAAGTTAATTTGCCGAACAATGGTTAATGTAACCACAACTTAAAAATTTCACATTTCACATGCAAAAAAGTCTGCCAATAGTATGGGGATGAGGCACAGTTTTCAAACTACCGGTAAGCACCTTTTTATTGGTCAATGCGGGAAATTCGTGGACCAACTGAATTTGTTGCAAAACATGAATAGGGAAATCGCTGGTGAAATTTGCAGAGGAATGGTAAATGTGACCACACCTTAATAAAGTTAAAGATAAGGCTTTAAGAAGGCGTGCGTTTGGATAGCGTTATAGTGCAAAATCAAACACCCACTCCATCTGCTAACATCCACTACCTCTATCCTCTTCAGATACATGCTCTATATTGAGATCACACACTTCATTTACAGCCTTCAGACTTCTGTACCAATTACACCTCATATCAAAAGGCACACGGGATGACATGTCCTACAAAGAGCCTGATTAAAGCCTCACATAAACACACATGCATTCTCACACAACTTATTAGGCAGAGGAGCAAAAGGATATTTTACCTCAGAAGATAACATCTCGACTCTTAATGGCGCACTGAACAAACGCGTGGAGGAATGGCAGGTTTTCATAGCACATCCTGTGGGCTCTTTGACTGGCATGGAGGAATGAGACAGGTTCTCCACTAACAAGCCAAACTTTTTATTTTTTTCTCCTGTCAGATGGCTCTAATATTAATCTGTGGTGCTATGAGACAGGAAACTCCTAGCATGCAATTTCCGTCTGTTTCTTGCAAAGGAGAGATCTTATTGATCAGTGAATGTCTCTGAAAGTGCACGTGGGCGTGCGCACGCGTGTATTATATATTACGTGCATGTCCCTCTCAAGGACGTACTTCAAACGGTAGGCCTGTCAGTCAACTAGTGGCTGGATTAAATTGAAGAATGAGTTTGGTGCCGTTTGCCTTCCTCCCATCCTGCAAACGCACACTCAAATGGACACACACCACCCACCAGAATCCATCCATCAGCACAGCTTTGTTTGCCTGCTATGTTAAATATGTGAATTCCTGCTACATATTTGTTGTTGTTGGGCGTGCCATTTCATCATTTACCGTGGTAAAAACACACAGAATTGGCCTTGGTACTTGAGGCAGGACAAAAGAGATAAATGGATAAGAATGAATTACATTGTGGGGTTTCATTTAATTAATTTTGATATGCTGCTTAATTAACCCATGCAATTATTTGCATATATTTGCTGAGAAAAGTCCCCAAATAAAAAGTAATTTAATTATTGTGGCATTCCAAAAAAAAAAAAAAAAAGGCTTATATAATGCCATCTAATAATAATAATATAATATAATCTGTAACATTTTGGTGATGATAATGATGAGGCAAGGCGTAGTGGACCTTTAGCAGCATAAACATTTCATCCGCATAAAAGGAAATAAACTAAACAATGTGCAAGACACAAACACCACTAGACAAATAACTGAAAGAACTAAGGGCAATATATACGCAGGATAATGAACTGAATATTATACTGGTGTGAGATAATCAATGAACCAATGAATCACAATGACAACCAATGAAAACATACTTGGTAAGCATAACAACAACAAAAACAGGAAATAATGAAGACAAACTAAAACTCCTTGAAAATGAAACAACGACAGAATATGACATTACCCCACCCACCTACAAAGCGACTCCTGGTGCCATAACATATCCATAGCAGGACAATGACAGTCTTGACTAGTATTTAGAGGCGGCCTAGGCGGAGTCCGATGGACCAAGACACTAGGTGACACAGAAAGACTAGGAGACCAAAGCAGAGCAGCGGTGATGAGCGGCCGAGGTGAAGCCAGGGTGCCGGGGGACCGAAGTGGGAGTGAGTGAGGACTGAGGCCTCGGAGGGAACATACACCAAGGGTGTATGCACCCATAAACCACTGGGTGGCTCGAGGCATTGTAGCATCACTGGGCTAAGTTGGCGGAGGAGGAGGAGCTGAAGAACTGTACGGTACCAGCATACCGACACCGATGAATTGGATGGCTTACCTGGATAAGAGAATGGGAGGCTGGGCGGGACCATCAGCGACGATGGAGACTAGAGACTGTCACTGACGATTGGGCTGGGCGGAACCAGTGGAGGAGGCTAGGCTTGGCCACAGGAAGTCATCAGGAAATCTATCTCAGACTGAGGATAACACAACCTCTATGCTTGAGGATAGGGGTGACCACACACATCTTCATCCAGCTCCACAAAAACTCCTACAGGAGCGGATGTAGGAAACGGCTTGTGCAGACACCTGATCAGACTGAGCAGCACGCTTTATCTCCAGGACGGATGAGGCTATTGTCTCTGGCTCAGGGTATTTATGCTTTATGCTGCATTATGCTGCGTTCACACCCTGTCGTAATTACTATAGGCTTGAGATTGCAACCATTGATGTTTTATTCGGAGCTGTTCTAGTCTTCGGACTGGGATTTATGGTAGGGGTCCATGGTAGGCTCAGGCTCACTTCTCGTGGTGGGTTCAATGATGGGCTGGATGGTCTCAGAACGGTGTGTGGGATGGACTGCCAGCACTGGGTAGTGGATATCTTCCTCACTCTCACTAATGGTATAGGGCAGTGTTTCTTATCCCTGGTTCTGGAGGACCCCCAACACTGCACATTTAGAAAGTCTCCTCTGTCTGACACAACAATTTCAGTTCCTTGAGTTTCTTCTAATGAGCTGAATCAGGTGATGTGTTTGATTAGGGAGACACACAAACAGCGTCTTTGCCCCCTTGAAGGGCACTTCGGGAAAAGGACGCCATTTGCATGAGCATTCTAAACAAAGGAAACAACTGAATCCCTTTTACGAAGGGGCCCTTCCACAGGTCTGTTAGCGAAGGGAACATGCAACGGTCACTTCAAGGGAGTAATTTAGTTTATTTTTGGTTTTGTTCTGCGGAGTGAGTAGGGCATAGGGATGCTCACTTCCGATTGGAATTTGCCCAAAAAGTGCACTGTTGTTGGAAAAACAGGAGCAGGAAACACAGGAAATAATGAAGACAAACTAAAAGTCCTTGAAAATTAAACTGTGACGATATAAAAATGTATTTTTCTTAAATATATTTTGGGGTCAGTAAGATTTTAAAAAATAATGCTCAATCCTCACCAAGGCTGCATTTCTTTGATCAAAATATAGTAAAAACAGTAATATAGTGAAATATTTGTTGAAAACAGTTGGGCTGCTTATTTATTTATTTATTTGTTTATTTTGTGGAAACTTGAGACTTTTTTCAGGATTCTTTGATGTTCTTTTGTTTTAAATAGATTTTTTATGTAACATTAAATGTCTTTACTGTCACTTTTGTCCTTGATGAATATAATTATTATTTCTGTCATGACAACTCTAGGGAGATAGGTATGGTAATAGAGATTGGCATGGTAATGGATATGACTATTTTAATGCATTTGGTGCATTCTTGGCGGAATAGATCTGCTACGCTGCTGCTGCAGAGCAAGTACCAAGACTTGCTACCTCCAATACATTCACAGACATTGCTGTGAGCATGTAAGTCATGCTGATGCTGATGCACATGCAACATACATGAATTAACCCCATAGCAGACCTAAACAGGCGGAGTTGGGGAAGGGGGAGGGTTCTGAAAGTGTGCTGCAAACTGTTAACAGCAAACAATGCCAAGTATTTGAATGTTTGAGCAGCAAGCTCATTGGCCACTGATGCAACAGCAACCAATCAGCTGTGCTAAGTAGATAACGACATGATTGCTACCAATAACCTAAAGACCTATCAACCTGCACCATTCAGGGTTTCATGCCAGAACTAGCCTATGTAATAATAAAAAATGTAATGACCCCAAAAATTTGAACGGTATAGTTTATATATGGTTTAGTTTTTGTTTTTATTATTGTTCTATATATAGAGTAGATATTGGTCTACATTTAGACAGGTTTTTGATCCTTGCGCTGCATTTTTAAGCTCTGTTTTTGATTCCAAGGAAGCATCTTCCGTGAACAGCTTGTTTACAGGCTTGTTTAGATTTGCTGTGTCAAAGCGACTCAAAGTCATGTCCTTTCCAGTGAGAGATGAGGGTTTCTGGCCACATAAGGAATAATGACATGATTCTGTTTTGATTCTGTAAAATGACCTTAGCCGCAGAGTAAGAGATCCGGTCTGAGACAGCACTGAATCATCACCATCAATGCTACAAACAACTCATACATACCTCTAATAAATAGCTTTTATAAATCACACCTCCCTCCCCCTCGTTCTCGCTCCATCTATTTTGTCCATTCTTCTGTTGTTTTTGCTAGCTTCTTTCCTTAGTCATGCTCTACTCTATCTAGCCGCAGTAAAGCGCAGGAGTATTTCCGGTGCTCTCGGGCTCTGAGGGATAATGTTCTGCATCACGGCGACTCCAGATGCAGGAAGTGCAGGTGGCTCTCAGGCGGTGGTGATTGATTTCCATGCGCAGAGAAAGCGGCTCATATTCCCTGATGTGCCCTGACAGGACTTCCTAAACACCCCCTATACACACGCACACACTTTCTCACATACATTTTAATCTGTGAGAGATGCGTTTAGTGGAGCGAATCTGTCACCTCCACCACTTCATCATCATCATCATCATCATCCTCTTCCTCACAATGGTGAAGATCAAGTAGTTATACCATACCTACAAACTAGGCTTGAACACTACATAGGTACTAAAACAATCTGGTCCGATATAACCCAACAGTTACATGTTATCTTTTCTTTTCTTAAAAAGGAACTGTTAATGTGTTAATGAATTGCACACAAAAATACAGTATGAGACTAATCACAAATTATTGGCATTAAATTGCTGAATCTAGTGACAGCTTCATTTGACAGTTTCATTTCATCAGTCACCGGAGGCTATTTATATGCTGCCTAAAGTATCGATTTAGTACCCTGAATTGGTACCAGAGCCAAAAATGTTGGTATCGATCCAAGGCTACTGCAGACAGCAGTTAGCATCTCCGCAGGCACTGACTGAGCTTCACTTTTGTTGTATTTGCAGAACTTTGGAAAATCATTTGCAACTCAATGAGAGTGCTCTATCGACGTTTTAATTATGTCAAATTCAATTAATAATTTTAATTGCCAGAACTGGCATCTAACCGTGAGCATGATTATTTTTATAGCACTGAGAGATGTTTTTCCAGACCTGTTGTTATGGGGCATTGGTTGTAAATTGGAAACAGGTGGTTCATAATTACACAAATAAAAGTTCATTGTTCTAATTGTTATTCATCCAATTATGAACAAAATGTGATTTGATGACACGTGATGCTGTGATAATAGGGAATGTGGTAGGCCATTCAGAGCAGCTGGAACAGAAATAGTAAAAATTAACTAGATTCAGCTTGACTCTTTCCCATTACAAACATTATATGGAAACATTGTTCGGGGTGTTTTGGGCCCAATTGTCTCTATATGTAGCCCACATATATGAATGCTTTACAAACAAATATGCAGTGCTTTATGCCATCAGAAATCATCAGAAAAATGTACCATTTTCATACCGCATGAAAATTATATTTAACAGATACAAGATAACCATGAATAATATAGAAAATTTAGTAAATAATGCATGATGCGGAAGGACAGCTTTATCTCTTGGGTCGAATTACACATCTTGAATTTCTCACTTGGTGCCATGTGGGTTATTGGGAATGTATATGTAATGTACCATGTATATGTGGTTTGAATTTCATCTTCACGTTGAGGCACCAGGTGGTTTAACCCGACATCATCATAACAGTGTTGCGGAAGTGACAAACTATATTGAAGCTGTAGGGGGACAACAATACCTATATAAATGCATATCCAGCAGATTATACAATATGGAATTCTGCAATTAGATAAATTATCTGACACAAATAAGCACAGGTTTTCCTATTGGAAGTTACAGAACTCGTCCCTTCTTTATTATTTATTTATTTACGTACTAAATCATGTCATGGCTATAAATCATGGTTTGCTGCTTGCTAGTTGTGTGCAGGGGGTGGGAAATTCTGATTCTATAGACCAGGGTCGAGGCCAGAAATGTTCACCCTTTATAAAACAAGGTGGAAACAACACACCAGATTACCATAAAAAATACAACAAAGCACAATGTTTTAAAACAGCAAATCACAAAACAACCTATATAAATAACTATGACAAACACACACAAAAAAATCTTCCTATTTTCTATCAAGTTTGAATGGAAAAATCACTATTGGTTAGTTATTAACCACAATTAACCTACGATGGAGTTTTTGACATATATGCTTAAATCTTACAAATGAATTATCATATCTCAGAAAAATATTGTTAATTAATCGATGGCAAAGTTTGATCAGGAAACAGCCTAATTAGTGTCAGCACCAGCTGCGATGTTATTTATAGTAACATACCATTACGATGTTACCAAAGATATTCCAATCTTAAAAACCACAAACATACAAGTATGATGAAATCTGCATAAAAATAACTTAAAATGATACACGATGGAAAAACTCCGGTTTTGAACTTCAGCGGCCTATCAGTTCCTCAACAGACAAGATAAAGAGAAATCCTTCTTTTTAATTATCTACCAATCAATGCATGTCTTCTTGTTGCCAGGCAGAACTGCATGCATGGCCAACCACATCAAATAAAGACCATGAGTGAGTAAGCTATTTTAATAAATTATGATTTTGAGTTCAACACTTGAATTCTTAAGTTTATGTATTTTTTAGGAAAATTAGTTAAATGAACGTAGGTTTTTAAATTAAATTTTTTAATTTAAATAATGTTCAGTCATATTACTTAAAAGTTTAAGTAATGACAACATTTGTGTTTACAGTGTAAACACATTATATGTATTGCTGTTTACATTTTTTTTACATTGAGAAATAGTTTGTATACCTACATGTCCAATATTAGTCTGAGACAACAGGGCTTCTGGTTAATCACAGAGATGATTTCATCATAATCAAGCGTCTCTGTGAGTTTGTGTTCAAAGGAATCACTCTGATTCATTGACTTGGTGTCTTGTGCAGCAGTACAACTGAAATCCATTAAGGCTTTTTAAAGGATCAATTTATTGATATCTGCTTTGCAATTTTCAATTCAACTCCACAAATGCGCAAATCTTACTATTACTTCCTTGCAGAGTAAAGATAATATTATGGGCGGGACTAACAAAAACTGATGAATAATATTACACATCATTTTGACAAGCGTATAGCCTATGGGAAGAGGGAAAACTAAGAAACTGCCTGCATTTGATCATGACCATTTAATTTAATCATTCTCAACTAAATTTATAAGGTAGTGTGATAAGACGTATTATAATTATTATTGTTAATTCAATTATTTCATGATCTATTTTGAAAAATACTAACTATTTGGGTGGGCTATAATTCATATTGGGTACCCTATGGATTCCTATGCCCACCTGGGCCCACCCGAAGCTTCATCCCTCCATTTAATTGGACAGAAATCTGTCTGATGCAGGATAAGACATCATTATTTTCTGTGAAAATAGAAATATATATATATATATATATATATATATATATATTAATATATCAATAATGTATTATCATTTATTATCATTCATACTGTATTATCATTTTGCTTTACTGACACTGACAGTTAAGGCAGGGGTTAAAGTCAAGCAGTGAATCATTTATTTGATATATTTATTTATATAAACCATGCAAACGGATCAATTCACTAAAATTAATCAGACTTCCCAATGCTATCTGTGATAGAGAAGACAGAACATGTTTGATTAACACCTCAGATTGGGCACAATAAAATGTGTAGAAAAATATAACACAACACTGTTATGTTTTGGAAAAAGTTTGTTTCTGGAAATGCTACACCATTTTGTAGCTTAACGACTCATGCTCCTGAAAAAGTTTCTACTTTTACTTACTGCTAGTGTTTGTGTCAGAGAAGACTAGAGGAATTTCGTCCCTCTAACTTCTTGTGACAGTAAACTGTACGTTAGATGGCTATGAAACCTTTTTTTTTTCAAACCTTCCTCAATACAAAACCAAGAACATCAAGATTTACTGACAGGGAAGAAATGAGAAAAGAAAGTGTGGTATTAAGAGAGATGGGGATGTAAGAGTGAAGAGAGTGAGAGAAAGTACTGTAACAAAGGATCCCTGCAGAGATGATTTAAGGGAGGATAATGGAAGTGACCGATTACATAAAACTCACATACTCAAGCTGCGAGTCTTTCTTTCATTCTCTCCTCCCAACATGGGCGAACGCTCGCACATACTGTAGAGTCGAGATGCAGTTCTGACTCGGACTTTAATGCAGGGGCCATTACTCAACTTTCTGAATACCCTCATGCATAATGTATAAACTGAGAGGTGATTCCTATTCCAATTCATTTATTATTGCACTTAGAGCCAAATCCTACTGTAATTTCATTTTCAAAGTGAATCATATTCTTGCACTGCAGAAATATTTAGACTGATATCAGTAGACCTTTGAATCAATCATATCTCAGAGTCGCCTAGAGCGCTCACGATCGTAGCCTCATATTAATGAGACTACTTATAGCACCAGCACTGCCTCCAAAACCGCAATAAACTCCACGAAATAAATCATGTTATATATTACTTATTTCATTTTGACCACAGCTGTAGTCCTTCTCTGTAATATATATTTGCTTTCCAGATGGTTAGAGGCTTGATGTAGGTAAATATCTAATATTCAGATTTCTCAGTCAGTTCTCAGCATGCCACCTTATTCATCTTGGATATGTCACTGTCTGCTTCTGTCTTTCAGTGTTGCGACTAACTAACTAAGTTTGGATTTGTTTTCTTCCCAGTAGCAAGATACTTTTCCAAAGTGTTAACTGTGCGGTGCTAACGCAATTTTAATATCCGAGCCCACAGATGAATCAAACATGCTCACTCTTACTCATTCTAATGAATTGATTCGTTTGGACGAAACTCTCTCTCAAATGCAGCAGTGGAAGTTCAGTTTAAAGGGATAGTTCACCCAAAAATGGAAATTCTGTCATTAATTAAAAACAAAATATAGATTTGATTCAGTAATTTCTTCTCTTCTGTATCAGTCAAGGTCTTACAGGTTTGGAACGACATGAGGATGACAAAATTGTCTTTTTTGGGTGAACTATCCCTTTAATTCTACTGAACTGGTTTGTCCTAAATAGAGCGCTACATTGGTGGTGTATTTTTATGGGCCAACCCGGAAGTTGGCATCTTCCTGGATCCCTCAACAAAAACCTTTTTAGATTATTGTAGAAAATAAGTTCTGTGATCAAAAAAATGTTATGATGCTTGCATGTTTTGTCATGATAATCTTCACAAATGAACACAACTTTAATGAATTTTGAAACCTAAATAAAATCACCAGGAGTAAAAAGCTTCCGATAACTCTCAGTCTTTGCTTAAAAAAAACAGTGCCCAGTGAGCTGAATCACCATCCAGACAGCAACAGTTCAAACAGGTGGTGCCCATGAGTGCAGTCTGTGATGATTTTACTTGCCTTCTCTCTCACTCTGCAAGTATACAGCCCTTACAAAATGGAATTGTATTCCAGTGTGCTATATACTTCATTTAAACTTAATGGACTTGATCTACTCCATCTGTGTTCTGATCATAGGCCTAGTTCTGAATCCGATCCTGACATAGTCTTTGACAAAAATGCGATTTTCTCATATTTTTGTTCAAAATATTGCTATGTTTTATGAAACTTAACCACATTCAAGTGTTGATAAAAAAGGATGCATGAAGCTAGAATAAAATGTTTTTAAAATGGAAATAGTTATAGATTTAATTTAGAGTTAAAGTTACATTTCAAGTATAAAACAAATATATCTAAACAAGAACATAGTAGTATACTTAAAGTGCAAAAATAATATGAACAGTAAACTATAATGATGTTATGTTCACTTAAAAAAAAGTATAATTGCAGTATACAACTACTAAACTAGTAGTTTATTGAGAGTATACTTTTCATGTGTAGGTTCTGGTTTTGACTCAGTTTTCATTGTGTTCTGTTTCTGTTTGCAGCCAGTTTGTTAATGAGTTCAGTTTTCTGTCTGTTTGTCACTATGGTTTCTGATTGATTGTGTATTCTGTTCAGGTGTGTCGTGTTAATCATCTCATCAGCTCTTTTGGTTCCCCTTATGTATTTAAGCCCTTAGTTTCTGTCAATCCTTTGTCTTGCATTGCTGTTGTTTGATGTCAGTGTGTTCGTGGTTGTGTTTCTGCCGAGTTATTCTTCTGGTAATTATTTTGATTATTGGATTAATTTTGAGTATCTCCTTTGTCGTGCGTTTAATTACAGCCACCGACCGTGACAATACTTCAAAGTGTACTTTCATAAACTAAAAAATGTGCTACAAGTAGGCTATTTGACAAGTAAACTATCAGTCTACCTGTAAGTTCACTTGTAGTATAGTTGCAATACAAATAAAAAACTTAGTTGGTAAACTAGTTGTGTACTCAAAGTGATATTATTACATAAAGTATACGTTAAGTAAATATAGTTAAAATATACTTGAACTTTAGTAAAGTACTAAATAAAGTGAACTTGAAAATTACTAATTTTTTGTAAGTGAGGTCCAGGAGGGCAGACAGGGCAGCACCACTGCACCAGGAATCCTCTCAGCAGTCTATAGCAAAAACCCAGCATTGAATTCAGGATGATGGAACCGGAAGTGCTAAAACTCATTTACAGACAGGTTTTGGCCGACAACAATACGTCATCCCCGCAGGACTCTAGAGTCCCCTCTCATATGAAGCATTGTAAAATCTGATTTATTCTAGTGAATTGGTTTATTCTGGATGGTTCTCTTTCAAGCGTTGGAAAGTCTGTTTCGTTCAAGATAACTTAATTCCGCTTTATTGTAGGCCTAATGAATTGATTCGCCATAAACGGTCCTCCAAAATATGTAAAATTGGGGAATTTATTTCATTCTAGTTAATCATTTTGTTCAGATGGTTTATGTAGCCTAAATAAACTAATAAAAACAGATTAGAGTCCCTGATTTATGATTTTTTGTTTATATTTTTATTTTATGTATGGTATAGGCTGTAAATTTACATGTTCCCCGTAACCTTATTTGAGATTCATTCAAAACATCTCCTTGTTTTTGTGCCAGCCTAGATATAGCTCTGATCAAATTATATAGGTCTTTGGACACTTACTAGGCCTATATCTAACAGTAATGTAATTGAGTTCATTGAGAGGATTATTTGTTTTTAGGTTTATTGCTAAAACATACTGCCCCCCTAAGTAACTTCAATAGTTATTTACTGCTAATAGCTTCTTCTTCAAAAGAAAAGCTTTACTGTAGTTTTACTGCTTCAAATGAGCTAGATTAGCTAGTTTCAAAGTCGCTCCCCCAACACTGCTGTCTACAGAGCTTACTGTTTCAATGATTTCCTGCAGGACCCTCATGTTAAAAAGACATTTATCAATACAAACTTCCTAATACTTATTATCAGCAGCTCTTTGGAGAGCAGGAATATTGATCACAAAACGTCTTGTAGACTCAATGGGGCGCAAATTGTGAACCAGTATTGATTGCATTGCCTGAATATCAATTGTACTGACCTTAACCCATCCTAAGCACCTTCATTCCCTCGATAAAAAGTGTTATGCTAATGAAGCATCCTTATGTTGATACAGCATTTAAACACAAGGAAACACAGTGGAGACAGAATAGGTGGCAGGCAATAAATGAGCAAAGCCAAAGTTCATCCTCAACCGTGCTGTCAGTAAGGTGTTGCAATACTTCTAAATTAGATTCAAGATTTCGCACAGAAGAACAGCTCTGGCTCTGAATAAAACATTTTCTTTTCACAACTTTTGGTGCTTCCACAAAGCTGCAGAAAAAGACCAAATTAAGGGAGATGGAGAGAAAAGAATGCATCCATGATGGGGGCTGTCATCTTGCATCTATGACGAGGGGAATGAATTTGCATGGCACTGGATTGAGTTGCAGGCTTTGTCCGAAAGAGCCGTGTTTGGAATAGTAATAGAGATATCCATGCAATTTCTATTTTTCCACTTGATAAGCATAAAACCTTGTAGATGTGAATTGAATGTTTGGAAGTCACTTTTCTTATCATTTACAGGCCTAAACTAAATGATTAATTCTCAAAAGTTATATGAGAGCAGGAATATTTGTAAAAAAAAATATATATATATATATATTTTTTTTTTGCTTATATTAACAGAAAATGTTTTGCTTTGAAATGTTGCTTCAGATATCTTTGCCATTTTAGCTGTTATAACCCATATCTAGGGCTGGGCGATATGGCCAAAATTTATATAACTATATATTTCTTAATTTCGGTCAATACGATATAATTCCGATATCGATATGAACAATATAAAAGCCTCAGGAAAAAATGCCAAGAACGCCCACAATTAATATCTGTACCTACAAACTTCTGAAAAATGTATTTGCCAAGTCTCTGAAACCTCCTCCTATAAAACTATATAATATTTTAAAAATAAAAATGGTACAAATAAATTATTGTTAATATTTTATTTGTATTTAGCCTTCATACAAGAAATGTGAAATCACATATAACTCAACTTATTAATATCTTTAACTTTAAACTATAGGCTAACATATGTTGATTATATTATCCTTATAGATTGAAAAAAGTGCTTCAGCCAGGATAAAGAATATGAAAAGTGCTCAGAGTTGCTGCAGAAAACAAACCAAAAAAAAAGTGAGCAACAACAAAAACAAGTGACATTTTGAGTGTTGATGACACCCTGAATTAATTTTGATTGAATCTGAATGTAGTGTATACATGAACGCTAAACAAGTGATCGGGTTGTTGTGCGCGTTTATGTCACAAGCTTCAAATCAGAATAGATTGTTTGACATGCGCACACTGCACAAATATAGTTTCCAGCTGTTTGCACATAATAACTTGCCATTTTTGTCCGACAAAGCAGACAGGAGAGTTAACTTAGTAGATTAACGTTGGAGGATTTGAACTTGAAAAACGGAGTGTACTGACGTCTTTCCGCGGTTAAAACAACATTCCTTCTTATGTTCATTAATGTTTATTTGATGCTATAAATGAACTAGAAGGAAGAGATGATCGGTTCACAAGCAGCTTTAACGGAGGCTCGACAGCGATCTGTCAGACACATTAAAGAGCCACAAAACGGTATTTAATTTTTTAATTTCTTGACAAAATTGTCAGTCTGTCTGTCCTGAATTGGTCTGTCCTGTCTGTCGGCGCGTTGTCAGTGTCCTCTCTGATGTGTTTTTCACTGCGTGAGAACATGGTGTGGCGTGAGAGCAGCGTAGCTTGTAACTAAAGGGGCGGGTCTTTGAGAACGGTCAATTTGGAGACAATGAACACATGACTCGTTGTGCCGTGTTGCTTATTTATCACGCAGTAAAAATGAAAATGTAGGCTATGTATATGTAATGTATATCGAAATAACGGAAATGTGTTTAAACATCATATCACCGTTATTGAAAAAAATTATATCGCGATATATATTGATATTGAATTATTGTCCCCATATCAAATAAATTAAAAGTCAGTTAAACTTCAAGTATAGGCTACACAACAGTCTGTGTTCCATGAATCCATGGATTCATGAATATGTTAATTAGTACTTTACTGAGGTAAACGCTGCACAATGGTATTGCTCTTTACAACGTCGGACACATAATGGTAATTAATATGGTTAGCTTTTTGCTTGACTACGTTATCAAAGAGCTTATAATGTGTTGCTAATGTTACACAAACCATGTTTCTGTTCGCCATCTCAATCAGTAAAGACAAAAATCACTACCTATACTCTGAAATGCTTTGAACAACTTAGTGTCTTAGTGTTAAAGGCATAGTGTCATGACATCGTATACATAAAATACATAATATACATAAACATAATTTACCCACTATATTGCTAAATCTACCCGATTTTTTCAGATCAACTGAAAAAATACTGGGATAACCTGGCTTCTCTTGAAACTCCTTGCTTCGCAGCAGTTAATAATATGCTAAAGCCCGCCGACACGTTGACATGATTGCTTACATGGTAGTTTGTGACGTAAGAAACACAGGCGGTTTCAAACGACGTTTTTTAGACTGTTTTTGGTTCACTGCATATTTCAGGAGAAAATACTCTGCAATGGTGTTGCCTTATGAATTTGCATATGGTTTGTCTTGAGGCATATTTTAAAAAAAGGATAGACACATAAACAACATTTTCGCCACAGGGGGTATTTAAGAATATTGTATTATTGCTACTAATTAGGTCCAAAAACATGTAATGGTTAAGGACATATGAATGTTTTAAATTAGGACTGATTTGGTATGGTTTGAAAAAAAATGTTTTTCCAATTTTTGAAAAAAAAAGAAATTATAAGATGTAAAAGAAAAGACGTTTCTGTCTTTTCACCCAAAATAGTTCACCCAAAAATGAAATTTCTGTCATAAATTTCTGACTCTCATGTCATTCCAAACCCAACCCAAAACGCATAATAATATTATTTTGCTTCTTGCATGTTTTCCGACTCCTTCAAAGTGAAATGTCCAGTAAGTGGAACTAAAAGTGCATTCACTTTTATCCGAGGCAGATGAATGTGTATCTGCCAAGATTTCTTACTTTGGCTCTGAGCTCATTTATCAAGACTTGTACCAACATCACAAGTGCAATGCTGTACTAGGTGAGCTACTGAGCAAGTTTTCCACACCAGCCGATTGGTGATGTAAATGTCAAAAAGCACTATGGTGTTTTGAGGTCATAACATAAGTGTTGTAGAATGGAGAAAATCAACAATCTGCCCCTGCAATCATAATTTGTGTGAAAGGAAATAAAAACTGTTTGTGCCACTAGTTCTAATTTCAGCTGGAAACTGCAGTGAATTTGGTACGTTTTGTTTTTCCAATGAGCTTGTTGGCCAAACCTGTATGACATCTTCACAAAAAATATATTTTACAGAATGTCTCAACTGTTGTATGGACAAAAACTAAAATAAAAAACTGATACATTTTTACACCATGGAATAAAGCAACATTAATGCTATTTCACAAGTACAAACCAACAATAATTCCCACAAGAGCAATAACATTAAATGATCATGTTTTGAATTAGCTCATTATTGTCATATATTATTTCATGCAATATTACCTTATTGCAAATTCTCGACATAATGACATTGCTGCTTGTGATGATTCTGAAGGTGCGTGTCAATGTAACTTCATGCTAAGCGTGCTGGAGGCTATTTTGGATCCGTGTTGGTAATGGGGGGCGTTTGAGGGCAGGTTACCGTAGCCTCATGCTAACCTGGTCTGTCAGCAGAATGTAATATGATGAGGCGTTGCGCTTCATTGTTTGGCTTGCCGCCTGTCTGATACGCTGCTGCTCGACTGCCTTTGATCATTAAGCCAAACCATGTCACCGCCCCTGGTGTCATGAATTATAACGTGCCGATCTTTGATCTTGACAAATATTTTTCCTATTTTCTGGCCCTTGGTGGGTGATGTGTTACATTCCCTAACAATGTTGTGGATCACAGAATGAATAATTTACCTCGAAAACGAGCACATCCAAGCAGTTTTCTCTTTTATTCGGCGCTATTGTCTTTGCTCATGCTTCACTCTTTCCTCCTCCTGGCCTTCGTGGAGAAGTTTTCAATAAGCACAAATAGAAATCTAGTCTGTTATGGTATGTCATTCAAGGTAATATTATTCACCATCCTTAAGGTTTCCAATGATTCTTTTCATTTTACCATGCTTAATGATTTACACGGTTATAATGAAACTCAACAGGAATTTTCACGTTTAGGATGAATATCTGCGTCGAATGCCAGAGAAACATAAACAAAGAAAAAGACTGAGGATTTTTTATGCCTCTTGGTTTGTCTGACACAGTGTATTGTGACCTTCACACCATCAACCTCACACATTCAAGGTCCTTTCGCAAACCCACAATACACACACACACACATTGTGCAACCTTGTACGTGAGGGTCAGACTCTTTGTGAAATGGAAATGCACATCCCCTCCATATGGCATCATTGGCTCCCATGTTTAGTGACACACACACACACAAAAAAAAAAAAAAACACAAAACTGTCACTTCCATTTATTCATAAAGTAAATTTAAGAGGAAAAGAAAAACGCCTGCAAAACTCCACAGGAAGGGGACATATTTGATAGATGTACTTTGCTCTCTTGGTGATTTTAATCTTCACACTGTAATGCATTTGACAGCCATGGAAAATTAAAGACATTAGCTCAGCACTGCAAATTGAATCTACAGGTCTGAATAATATATTATGTTGAGATGTTGCATGTGTTCAGTTATAAACAGCCCCAGTGAAATGCCCTCGGATTGGCAGCACAAGAATTATTAGCCTTTGCTAACTATGGGCTCAAAAGCACATTTCAGGGAGATGCACAGATGTGAGTTTTTGCTCCTCAAACCACCAAGATTGTGAGTCATTCGGAACTCAAAACACCTGGATAATCCTCCCGCAGATGGAATAAGTTTAGGCATGGCGGCACAATAACACTGCACGTTAATGCTGACATCATGAAATATATAAATATCTGTGTACTGCAGGTGGAAGACTAAAAGCTGTGCTAAATGTTTTAAGTATTTCTCTGTTGAAACACAAATAAACTGATGTGCAATGTATCTTAGTGCATGAAGTGAATTACAGTCCTTGTTGACTCAGCTTTAGTGGCTCGTCTGAAGCAAACTGATCTTCTGTCATATTTTCTAAATTTTCTTCATGTTTATGTGTTTCATATTCCTTGGGTTGTTCCCTGGGGGGAAAAAAACCCAACTCTAACCATCGTAAGGTGGTTTGCTTGTTTTAGATAGCCAGAAAGTTGTTTGATGGATTTAGAGGAGTTTTTGGCAACAGTCAGCATGGCCTGACTGGAAGACAAGCCAAACCAGCAAAGGCCAGCAAATCACCCTAGGCTGGTATAAGATCAGGGTTTTTTCTGCTTTAGTTTACTGGTCTTAGAGAATTTTCGGGTTCTTGGCTCTAGCAGGATGCAGAACCTGATTTCACCAAGTGCAACATGTTCCTGGAACAACATTCTAATCAACTAATCAGATTTGAGAGACAAGTTTACCATTTATGTTAGGTAAGGTGCTTCTGCATCAGTGTCCAGTGTTTCCCACACAGACTTCGTGACGGTGCGCCACAGAATCAACACCGGCCGCCACATATTGCGTTTTTTGGCGGCCGCCAAAGCGAATTTTTATCCCGTCAAAGCCGTATTTGATCGGTGAGTGATGTAGATGACTGACTGTTGCGCTTGTGACAGGGCCCCTCCTCCGGCCGCGCATGCGCACTCACTCTCACTGTCCTGCTCTCCCTCCCTTGCACATGTTAATCAAAATCGATTTAGAATTGACACGATGGTAAAAGGTCGGAAGACCGAAGTTTCACGTGGAGCATTCGGAGATTGTTTCCTGAATTACCGCTGGGTGTGAATTGTGCAAAAAAAAAAACCTGCCTTATCTTCTCTGAAAAGCGTTCCGCACATTCAGCTGACATAAACCACACTTTCAATAAACCAGAAAACCTATCCAGTGATGAAATGTTTTCTGTGTTGACACAAATCTTGTGCGATGTCCTAAACTGCCGGGATAATCACACAACGTGTACACGTCCGCTAATGACACCTCCGATTCGCGAACTAATGACTCCTTTGAACCGATTCCATTTAATGAATGGTTATAACAACTGATCTATCCAACACTGAACTCACCAGACGTCTGAATCGGTGTATAACAAATCGGTAACACCTTTACAATAAAGTTCAATGTATTCCACTCTAGTTAACTACATTAGTTAACATTAACTATTCATAAACTGCACTTTTACATCATTTATTCATCTTTGTTAATATTAATTTCACCATTTACTAGTAGCCTTATTGAAATCAAAAGTTGTATTTGTTAACATTAGTTAGCCTAATGCACGGTGAAGTAACATGAACAAATAATGAATGAACAGCTGTATTTTTATTAACTAAGATAAACAAAGATTAATAAATACCGTAACAAATGTATTGCTCATGGTTCATGTTAGCCTAATACATTAATGTTAACAAATCAAACCACATTTACTCAGTACACCTCTTAAAATGAGAATGTAAGTGTGCTTACCCCATTTTTTTTTAGTAAGAGTGGTTAGCAAGATTTAACCTTAATAAACTACAGTATCAGGTTATTTATATGACAATGTGTAGAAAAATAAACTTTTTAATGCTACTTTTTTATTCCAATTTTTGATATTGATATGATTATACCAAAATAATTATAAAAAAAGAGGGGGCAAGAAAGGATGACAGTGTCCGTCGGCCACCACCGAAGACCAATTTTGACCCAGGAAAAACCCTGAGCTGTGAATCAAATAAACGTATTATTATATTGTATTTTTTTTTTACTCTTACTGAATGTTTGCTGCTTCAATTCAGATGAGTATTACAAAGTACTTTCCGCAACTGAAAAAGGCACGTGTTGAGGATGAACAGTTCAAATTCAAGGTTATTTTGGCTAGACGTGGTTACTCAGTCGGACTATATCGGGTCTATAGCCTAGTTAACCTAGATGGTGAAATGACGGCTATGCTGCTGGGTGGATAATTTACTGTTTTTTTAGGATGTTTTGGAAAAAGTTGGCTGGCTGACCAGCCAAACATCAGCTTGACTATACTGGAAGATCAGGAAGCAAACTTAGACTGGTTTAAGTGGTTTTGTTTAACAGGGTTAGGTCTAAGCTTGTCTCATTACACTGTAGGACAACTTGATGTTTAATGAAAATTGCTATTATAAAACCAGATAAGAACACATTTACAATGTAAATGTTAAACAAACCTTTAGCATCATATAGTTATACTCATGCATGTATTTGTACGTAATCCACCAGTAGCTTTGGCTTTGGCACCATAAGCGCATCTAATCATGACTTTAATTCTCTGTATCTGCATTAAAAAGGTTTTTCTCTTTTTGCTGTTCCATTTAGCCTAATTGCACAATCACTCCATGTGAACCCAATCACAGTTAGATATTCTTCCTAGAACTGCACTGCTGCAATCAATTCTTTCTCACATTTAATTTTAGACAACAAAAAAGTGACATTCACTGTTGTGAATATGGCCGTATATTTATCAACAAGACAAACACTGAGTCAAATAAGGCCAAGCAATGAGTATGCAGCAGAAATTGTGTTGTCAAATACAGATTGCTTTGTTTGTTTATTTATTTATTTCACTGGGAGTGCAGATGATAATGAAGAGTTATTGCTGCATTGGTTTTGAACTCACAGATTTCTATAAATATAGGCCTACTGTATGTATGTATGTATATATATATATATATATATATATATATATATATATATATATATTATGGATGGATGCCATTACTTATAAACTCCAGAAACAATATGACAATAAAAGTAAAATATGCCACTCCATAATCCCGTATCCTTCTGAAGGGATCCAGTGTTAGGAAAGAGTGGCTGAAATGTTCTCTTAACAAGAGGCCTGGGGCCTCATGTATCAACACAGCGTACGCTCAAAAACGTTGCGTACGCCAGCTTTCACGCTCACGGTCGGATGTACTAACAGTGAAATTAACGCGAGAATGTGCGTTCCTCCACGCCAATTTCATGTCTGGCGTACGTACATTTCTTATTGTTTTTGTCCGTTGGCGACTCTTACAGGCAATAAAGTGAAGTTGCAAACATTACACAACGAATTGTTCTACAAGTCAGTGATGCGCGGGTTGATCCAAAATGAGCGGGTGCCTGCGGTCAGCCACGGTTACGAGTCATCCAAAAATATTTTTAATGATATTCGGGTCGTGGTCGGTCGGGTAGTTTGAAATAAAGATGCCAATTAAACCTTTGTAATTTATATAGTAGGCTACTAGACACAGTTGTCTATGAAATACATGCCTACTTTATTGTCTGAATAACTGGTGCGAAGATGACGCAGAGATGTCTGCGGCAGAGATGAAAGTGGGAAATCCTTATTTACCTTTTGAATGTTGAGCGCGTTATTAACATTTGAATAAAAGCTGACGCGGGGCAAAATGCCCGATTTCCCAACACGTTGAACTGAGCAATGCCATTGTGCCATTTTAATAGGCTACTTTTAAACACATATAGCTCAGTAATGTCAGTTTTATGTAGCCTATTTTCTGAGAGGGGGCGGGACTTTTGTTGGGAAATTCGAGGGAGAGACGCACACTTCGGTTAGACTGGATAAACACATGCAGCATCTTAATTGTTAAGAAAATGAAACAAAATAAATGAATAAATCAAGCCTTTATTACATAACACTAGGCTATATCATACATGCATTCAGAAAAATGTGCACCCCTAGTTCCTACGTCTATGGCCCAATGACGCTACGATGAGCATTTACTAGCTACTTTAAAAAAGGAAGCGGGTCGGGTACAATATTTTCTTTCTTTTTTTTTGCGGTCCGAGTTGCGGGCGGGTTAGTTGAAAACATCGGTCGGGTGCGGGTTGTTTATACATTGACCCGCACATCACTGCTCTATCGCTCCACCACCTGTGGGAAGCATTGCTATTAATTTGCAATTTATAAAACAATTGACATATATTGTCACACGAGCCTTATGGGAATATTCTATCAATTATGCAATTAAGTAAGAACACATAAAAGCATACAAATTGATACAACCCTTAATCTATGGCAATGGCAGATTTGGCCTTATTAGAAGACATTGCTAATTGCAGAATCCGAAGAGAACGAGTTTTTAGGGACCACAATGATTTTCTGGCCATTTACAGTGCGACTTTCAGATCCCACCGCATTGACGGCATCAGCCAAACTCTCCCACTCATATTTTTTCCTGTTGTTATTAATTCCGGAGGACAAAGTTCCAAATAAAATATTTTTTTCTCGTTTCTACCTCTGATAGTATAGCACCTCCAATACACTTTCTGTTAAGTTTCATTTCTTGCCGCTTGCTTTAGCCATTTTCTTACTGCTTTCTTTTGCCAAAGTGGACTCATCACAATATTTAAATGTATTTAATTAAGGGAGGAGACTGTCAGGGTTTGAAACACGGAGAGAGATGACGTAAGTTGTAAACACACTTTTATTGAACAATGCAGTTGCGGACACACAGTGGAATGGTAAGTGAGACAGTCTATGGCAAATATGGAGAGTCTTAGCTGAATGATTGATTCCGTGATGTGTATTCAGGTGTGGATCCAGGAGAGGGAGTTGAAGAGAAGGAGCCTTGATGACTGGACTGAGACGAGACGATGGGATCCGAGGAGGAATGCAGGTAAGCTCGGGTAAGTAGCGGGTTAGCATAGGAGAGAGTTCACGGTGGGTCTGTGGTCAAGTAATGACGAGATCAGACAACGGAGGTGAGGTGAATGCTGGGTATAAAGGGAACTGGTGATGAGTCACAGGTGATGGGAATCAGTAATCAGGGGACTGTGAACGGGTGATTGAAGGAGTGGGAGGAGTCATTGATGATCTGGGAGGTAATGGAGAGTGATGTGAAGGTGGAATCCTGACAGTACCCCCCCCTCCCGAAGCGGCTCTTGACGCCTGTGAAGGATGCTGTCGGCGGCGAGGTCTACCCCGACCTCTGGGTGCTGGTCGATTGGGATGTTCCTCGTGAAACTGGGAAAGGAGAGTGGGATCCATTACGTCGTCGCGCAGCACCCAAGAACGTTCCTCCGGCCCGTAATCCTCCCAGTCAATGAGGTACTCGAGACGGGGACCTCGCCGCCTGGAGTCCAAGATGGAACGGATCCTATAGATGGGCTCATCCTCCACAGGCACCGGAGGAGGAGGAGGTACGTCAATGGCAGGTGTATCTGAAGGAAGAGGAAGGACAGGGTCAACGTAAGGTTTTAACAATGACACATGGAAGGATGGTGAGATGCGATACTGCCTTGGGAGTGTAAGTCTGTAGGTGACCTCGTTCAACTGCCTCTCGATGGGGAAAGGTCCAATGAATCGAGGACTCAGCTTACGACATGGCAACTTGAGACGAATGTCCCTGGTGGACAACCACACCTTCTGCCCAGGCTGATAAGAGGGAGTTGGTAGTCTTCGACGATCAGCCTGGGTCTTGTGTCTCCTTATTGCCTGTTGGAGATGAACGTGAGCTGAGTCCCATACCCCCTCGCTCTGCTGGAACCAGAAGTCGACAGCTGGAACCTCAGATAACTCCCCAGACCAGGGGAACAGAGGAGGTTGGTAACCGAGAATGCATTGGAAGGGAGTAAGACCAGTGGTGCTTTGTCGGAGAGAGTTTTGAGCATACTCAGCCCAGGGAAGGTAACGGTTCCAGCTGTCCTGGTACGGAGTGAGCTGAGTCCAGAAGAGGAGTTCTTAGATGTTCCGGTACAAAGGTACTCCCTTCTGGAC
The DNA here is from genome assembly GCF_949152265.1 of Phoxinus phoxinus. NCBI lineage: Eukaryota > Metazoa > Chordata > Actinopteri > Cypriniformes > Leuciscidae > Phoxinus > Phoxinus phoxinus. Next base: position 25,939,744 of record NC_136891.1, read on the forward strand.
CTCCCGGCGGAGCAGGATGGAGACGGTTTTCTTGGTGGATCTGATTGTCAATGTCCCACACAATCGGACTGAGAAATAAGGCTGGAGGGAGGATAGGCACAGGTTCACTATCTTCGTGAGGGACTTGATGAATTCTGGAAAGAGCATCAGCTCTACAATTCTTGCTGCCTGGACGATATGACACCTTGAAGTCGAATCGAGTGAAGAAGAGGGCCCAACGGGCTTGTCTCGGATTTAGTCTACGAGCTTCTCGTAGATACTCCAGGTTTCGATGATCCGTGATGACCTCAAACGGATGGTTAGCTCCCTCCAGCCAGTGTCTCCATTCCTCCAGGGCTAACTTAATAGCCAGTAGCTCACGATTCCCGATATCGTAGTTTAACTCCGCCGGGGCAAGCTTTTGAGTAGATGTTTGTCAGAAGCACAATATAGACAGAGATGGGCTTGCATTCTTCGTTGTCGTTCAGAACGGGTTAGTCGAGAAGAATCAATTTCCATAGGAATAGGTGCTGGAGGAGTAAGATGAGCAGGTTGGGACGCCGGGGGCGGAGGAAGTGCAGTGGGTATATTGACGTCACAAGCAGTTAGTAGTTGAGAGACTCTGATAGTTTTCTGAATGAGCGCTTCTATGCCCATGACGTCATCGTAAACCACGACCAGCTGACGGATCTTCGGAGTTAATCCTTGACGATATGCAGTAATTAAAGCGGGTTCGTTCCATCCACTAGCAGCAGCGAGGGTTCTGAATCGAAGGGAATATTCAGTCACCGAAGAACGGCCTTGTTTTAGATGGAACAGCTGATCGTGGATAGAGAGGGAAGCCACGGACTGTCCAAACACATCCCTAAAGTGTTGAATAAAATCCTTGCATACACGAATGGTCGGAGAATTGGAATTCCAAAGAGATTGAGCCCACTGGAGGGCGGAACCGGTGAGTAACGAGATGATGAAAGCCACGCGGGCGGCGTCATTATGGAATTGTTGTTCATTCATAGTGAAATATAAAGATACCTGGAGGAGGAACCCACTGCAATCCTCCGCCTCGCCGGAGTAAGGCGCTGGTTTGGCCATGGGACTGGAAGAGGCAGTGAACGAAGCAGCGGGTGAATGCGGAAGTGGATCCGGGGATGGACTGGTTGAAGCAGACGCTGATGCGGTGGGCACTGGGTGAGGAACAGCGTCTCGTGTATCCGATTGCATGTTGTTGGTCTGATCTTCTGTCAGGGTTTGAAACACGGAGAGAGATGACGTAAGTTGTAAACACACTTTTATTGAACAATGCAGTTGCGGACACACAGTGGAATGGTAAGTGAGACAGTCTATGGCAAATATGGAGAGTCTTAGCTGAATGATTGATTCCGTGATGTGTATTCAGGTGTGGATCCAGGAGAGGGAGTTGAAGAGAAGGAGCCTTGATGACTGGACTGAGACGAGACGATGGGATCCGAGGAGGAATGCAGGTAAGCTCGGGTAAGTAGCGGGTTAGCATAGGAGAGAGTTCACGGTGGGTCTGTGGTCAAGTAATGACGAGATCAGACAACGGAGGTGAGGTGAATGCTGGGTATAAAGGGAACTGGTGATGAGTCACAGGTGATGGGAATCAGTAATCAGGGGACTGTGAACGGGTGATTGAAGGAGTGGGAGGAGTCATTGATGATCTGGGAGGTAATGGAGAGTGATGTGAAGGTGGAATCCTGACAGAGACTGGGTGGGGCGTTGTGCTCGTGCATGTGCACTCAATTTTACGTTAATTGGGATGTACAAAGAGAATATGCGTGGGATCCTTCGTACGCAGAGATTCATACATCTGGGTTTTTTTGTGCGTACGCAGATTTACAGCTTTGTCCGTACGCAATGTTTTAGTATGAATTCAACGCAAGTCTTTGTACATGAGGCCCCTGATCCTTTCAATCTAACTTTATCCGTTTACGCTGCATTGTTTTATGAATCTGTCCCAAAGCAATGTAGAATTTGCAGTGAGGCTGTTACTAAAGAATGGGGGAGCACATGGGGTAACTATATTTGAAGTTATGAAATATTTTTTTTCTTGAAGTTTCTGATTTCGCATGTGAAGAGGGCATTTACATATGAGGCAAATGAACAAAAACTGTCACCGATTTTTGTATGTTTTTGAATGAAGCTTTATGCTCCTTTATGATATTTGATCAAAAATACATTAAAAACAATAATATTGAGAAATATTATTAAAATTTTAATTACTTTTCTATTTTAATATGTTTTAAAAAATAATTTATTCCTGTGATGCAAAGCTGAAGTTTTAACATACCGGCAATTACTTCAGTCTTCAGTGTCACATGATCCTTCAGAAATTATTCTAATATGCTGATTTGATGCTCAAGAAACATATTATTATCAATATTGAAAATGGTTTTCGCTGCCTAATATTTTTTAAGGATTCTCCGATGAATAAAAAGTTCAAAAGAACGGCATGTCTTTACTGTCTCTTTTGATCAGTTTAATACATCCTTGATATTACTTTAAAATAAAATAAAAACATCTTACTGACCCCTAACTTTTGTGTATAATTATTGCACGTCAGAGGAAAAACAAATAATTTAACATAGCAAACCATGAAGAGTCAATCTCAACAGAACATGAGGGTTGAGAAACTACATACAGATATATTCACAGATGTGCTTTTGTGTATAAACAACAAAACATCCACACACATGCGTACAGAAAAAAGACAAGCGCACTGTGTTCTGACTGTCTGCAAGGTCAGCAGCATCTGGTCCAGAGTGGAGACAGAAGAGATAAATCACCACTGCCAGATTAGAGCCAATAAAAAGAGGGGGGAAAGACAGAGACTAGGACTTTAGAGAAAGATAGCAAATGGTCTACAGCAGAGAAGATGGCATGCAGGAAACAAATGGCAAGCTAAGAGTTAGCGTTGCAGGATATAGAGACTAATGGGAGTCTCTGAAGGTTGTTAGTGATTCAAGGTTGTTGCAAAGAAAATGGAAGCTACAACCATGACTCACAAATGAGACTGTACAAGTTCATTAACACAGTGCAGCGGTCAACAGAGCCTGTACCGATTCATCTGGTGTTCATTTTGGTGATAGGCCTACTTGCACTTTGTTTTATTTCACACACACAGACGAAATAGCTCTGTTCCAAAACCTAGTTAGCTGCCTATCTGCCAATATTGAGCTGTCAATATAGGCTACAGTATTTTAACATAAAACATCAAAGTCTGTTCCAAACGCTATCCGGAAAGATTTTGCCTTCTAAGATACTTTAATTCTGCCAAATTCTGATGCAGCATCTCATTTATTCTTCACAATGCATTGTGACTTGCTCAATAAAAAGTAAAAAATAAATCAACAATGGTGGCAAGAATTTTTTTACATTTACTGGCAACACGTTACAATAAGGTCCTGTTAGAATTGGTTAATGCATTGACTAACATCAATGAGCAATACATTTGTTACAGTATTTATTTATTTGTTTTTTTGTTAACATTGGCTTATTTACATTCAAATTGCATTGTTAGTTCATGTTAGCTCAGGTCCATTAAATAATGTTAACATATACATCTTTTTGTATATCAGTAGTGTTGAAATTAACATGAACTAAGATTAATAAATGTTTTAGAAGTATTATTCATTGTTAGTTCATGTTAACTAATGTAGTTAACTAATGTTCACATGTGAAACCTTATTGTACCAATATAAGTACTATATATATTGTACTATATCCAGGAATATTTTATTCAGTACTGAAAAGTATTTAGAAAATAAGGCTATTTTACCCAATATTTTATGTATTTTTATGCCTAGTATCAAAATGCTAACATCAGACTTTATCCACATTTTTAATGTAAGAGTGGACATGGCTATTTTTGTCAGTCACTTCCAGTTATTTTAGCTGTACAAAAACGTATGTACGTTATGATGATTGATGCTGGAAACTGGCATTTATTATCATGCATCGAAATACTAAGGCTGTCCATTTGTGTTATTTAATTATGTGCGATTAATTATTTGAAGAAGAAAAAAAGATGACTGATTACTCATAACCAAACATTACATCATAATGGAATAGAAGACAGATCACACCAATAACAATAATTATTACAATAACCACAAAGATATAGACCTAAAAATTGTTCTAAATAAAAAAGAAGAGCAGAGTCCATATCACAACGATAACGGCACAGAGAAATAATATAGTTGGAATCACTTTCAGAATGTTTAATTCCAGCCGATGAACGATAAAAACATTAAGAGCCATCCTGCTTTAAAGAGCTCAAGCATTTCAAGCGGCAGAGCATGCTTATAATAAACAGAACAATACCGTGCACTAGTGTGGACGCTAATATTATCGTTATAGTTATCTTTTTAGTTATCGTTCTTGGTGTGAACTTGGTGTGAAATTTAAATTTTAGGCTAAACGTTAAATGTTAGGGGTTAGTTTCTGTTGTAGCAATTCACCTTTCAGCACCCCTCTTTTCAGAACCCCCATTACTCCAGCCTGCAGCTATCCCCGTCTCCATAACATGTGTGATTTAATATTCATTCACTTACATTTGAAATACATACAACTAAATGAAATAGGCCTACAATTTTTAATTGATTGATAGCCCTAAAAATACATAAATATCAATGTCAAGTTAACTGATCTTAATCTTCATCTTTTAAACCATTTTTTAATTTATTTATTCTTAGGTCTAAAGTGAATGAATCAGCTAATTACCAATAACATCCAGATTTGCAAACTCAAGACCTTTTTTGAGCTAGCTTTTGTGTTCATCACCATGGGATCTGTTCATGACCCATTGCTCCTCAGTTTGCCATTCACAAAATATTCAGTTCTTTTCATCGCTCATCAAATGCCTCCAGATGCATTTTAGAAAGAGAGGACAAAGACTTCTAGTGTTGTCAGACAGTTAAAGGATGTGCCCATCTCCTAGCAACTAGTTAGCAGCCCACTCTGATAACACGCGGCTGAGATGAAAGTCAAACAAAGCTAAATCTGATTGCACTGCCAGAAATGAGAACAGAGCTGTCTCTGGCAAATTTCAGGACAACAGCACCTCACAATAGCCTGCTATATTGTTTATTTCAAATAACATGATGTAAGTGGAAAAAAACGGCTAGAGCTTTAAGGGGCTTCAAGTGGGATGTGAGGTTGTGGGTGGAGGGGAACACAGAGTGGTGTTTGTCTTTGCATTGTTTTCACTGAACACTATGGGGCTTTGTTGTTTTATGCACTACGTATATGATTATGAAGGTTTTGAAGTCTGAGCTGGTTTAACTGGATAAAAATGGCAGGTTGTGTATACGTGGCCCGTGTGCTAGTGTGTGTGGAGGCAGTGAAAGCGGATCAGGATGGGTATTGATCCCAGACGAATGCATCTCTACTCAAGGTCGCACTGCTTTGAACTTACACACACACACAAGCAGGTGAAGTAAAGAAAAGAAAAGGTGAAGAAAAGCTGCTGATCTTATTTATGGGAGGTTATAACCCTGTCGTCCTGCCCGTGTCAAATTCCACACATTCATTTGGGCATTTCTCGTGCGAGTGACCCGCTCTGTCCAGTTCACCTCAGGTTTCATTTGCATCTCATTTACAGAGGGCAGCATGCTAATCAGAATGAGCTAGCAACATGAAAATGTCAGTGTGTGGTCATTTGGTTGTACGAATCGATGCTTTAGAGGCGTACGGACAGCGAAGAGCTGTGCGAATCATGATTGACAGGTTGGAAGTCAGTGACTTGCGAGGCAGGTCACAATATTTCAGCTGGCAGTCAAATATTAGCACAACCTTCATGACACAAAGACAGTCTGGGTCAGGAGTATTATCCGCACAAACACACACACGCACACACACTGAGATAGACTCATCAGAGGGAAGCAAGCCCACACAAACAGGACATGACAGTGCAGGTGACACCAGGGATATTCATTTGGGCGTCATGGCAACAGGGGTCAGAGGTGAAAGGAGTGTGCAGCACAGAGATGATGAAGAGAGTGTGAACTGCAGCGAGAAGTGAGGGGGAAAGACGTGTGTGTGTGTGTGTGTGTGTGTGTGTGTGTGTGTGTGTGTGTGTGTGTGTGTGTGTGTGTGTGTGTGTGTGTGTGTGTGTGTGGTCAGATGGGCTTGATAGTTACTGGCTCTGTTCCAAAGCCTTCCTGTATACTGCCTACATATGAAGCTAACTTCCAAAGCAGCATACTAACTCAAACAGAACCTCATTTGAGTTTGAGTTTGAGTTTATTCACAAATAGCATTGCAATAATAATACAGTCGTAGTTGTACATTCATTTGGATAAATGCGAATGGGTCCCCCAATGAAGCTACAAAAGCTTATAACGTGGGGCCCCTAATTTACATGAATTAAAATAATTCAGATAAGGCAACAGTCATCACTATCATCTAACAGACATCACTAACAGTCAACAGAGTTAAAATGATTGATGAAAGTGCACGCAAAACGCACCAAGACATACATATAATACATACCTACACATACACTCATGCACATACAATCATACTCATACATCCCAGTACTCCATGAGAATACATTTTATACTAAATATAAGTAAATAAATAATATTTTTTTAATTGTTTCTTAAAGTTGGAGATATTGGACAACACCTTAAGGCCATCGTCAATCTCGTTCCAAATCTGGGGCCCCCTATATGCAACGCTCATACTGGTGCGTAAATATCTGCGATATTTTCCATATATTAGTTGTTTAGTTCTCGTTTGGTATGCATGTTGGGGGCTGTAGATAGGAACAAGGCTACTCAATCTGAGATTCAGTTTATTAACAATTTTAAAGATGAGGCAAGCATTATGAGATTTATTTAGCTCAACTACTCTTAGTAACTCAAATTTATAAAATAGATGTTTAGTAGAAGAATTTATCTCTGCCCAGGACAGAGCCCGTATGGCTTTCTTTTGCAATGTTAGAAGTTTTTTTAGATGACTTGTAAAGGTGTTGCACCATATCACATTACAATAGTTAAGATGTGGTTCAAATAGAGTTTTGTACAACACAAGAAGTGCAGACATGGGAAGAAAGTGTCTGATCTTATAAAACAGGCCGACATACTTTGACAGTTTGCTTACAAGATGGTCAATATGACATTTAAAAGTAAGAGTTTCATTACTCATAAGTGACTGCCCTGCTGAAAAACAACATCTTAAACGAGACTAAGCCTGTTTTATTCATAGCTATATATACATAGATACCTCAGTGTCTGTTTCTATGTGCCGTTTTATGTAAGCCATCCGCCATATTGGACCGGTCAAAGCCGTGAGCATTCGAGAGCAAGTTGGCTGAGTGTCTGCAACCGTAGTTAGACGCATGTTTGAATATATAATTGGAATAGATTTCAGCAGATGATTTTGCTAGATGAAGATGAAGGCATCAACTAAGTTACCATATTAAAAGTGAAAACATTAAAAGTAGGCTACCATAGTAAAAACATGTAATATTGTGCAAAATCACAAAAATCTGTACTTTGGAATCTACTTATATATCTATGGTTTTATGGTATTTTAGTTGATTCACCGACCTGGATTAATATATTTTAACATTAGCATGTTGTTAAGCTAATAACTTAAAGGTGCTCTAAGCGATCTCGGTTGGCGTAACCTCTTGTTGATGTTTGAATTATTATCAAACAAAACGGAGGCTAGCTAGACCCTCCCTCCTCCTCATCCACGCAATAACCCCCCAAACCCCACCCCACATCATTCTTGTCGGTTATTGGCTGGAACAGTTTGTTATGTTTCGTGGTGCGGGTCGCTCCGTTTATTGCTCAGTTTGTTTTTGCTGCTGTTTGTGGATCTTGGGCTCTCTGCAGAGACCGCGTTTTTTTATAGTGTGTTCAGGGGACAGGCAGCTAGCGGATAGTGAGGAGATGTTTGCGGTATGTGAAAAAAAATACGCGAGATCGCTTAGAGCACCTTTAAATTTAAACATTAGTATGTTGCTAAGCTAATAACAGAGTTTGTTTGACATTAGTATGTTGTGTAGCACACGGCTCAGTTAATAGGTCGCTATAAAAGCAAAACTATGGACCAGAATCAGAAGATTTGGATCGACTCACTAAAGCACAAATTAGCAAATATGATAGTAAGAATCAATAAAAACAATTAACCACTCAGACCACTGGAATGCAGCTAATTAATGAAAAGGTAAGTGTATTTTTCTATCGGTTTGTTCTTTTGCATGAATTGTATCTTTTGAAATTGAAAGGATGAAAGAAAAAAAAAGAAAAAAAATAGATTATAGTAACACTGTACGCCTATTTCAAATAAATGATAAACACAGTCAAAATATCCCAATATCAATTTCTGATATTCAACCGCAGTTTCTCAGTTTCAAGTTCAATGTCTTGTTTTCAAATTCCAAAATATTACTGAGTAGGAATGTTCATCAAAAATGAACGCAGTTCAGTCCATGAAGAGAAAAGGAAAAAAACAGAAAAGGAAGAAAACAAACTTACTTTTGTCTTCAGGGAAAGCCAGGAAAACTTGAAAAATGCTATGTACTGTATGCAGTTCTGTCCTACCCAATCAGAAAACTCTCTCACAACTCTTTTTGCTCAGTTTCCAGGTACGAGACGATGGGATGGCTCGCCAGTCCAAACCAGGGATAAGAATCCACAGCCAGGACAGGATTCAGGATTACAGCAGCAATTTTTCAGACATGCACAAAAGAGAAAAATAAAACACAAGAAGAAAAAAACGGCCTTGCAAAAACAAAGCCGAAAAAATCATCAGTAACTCATTTAAATAAACAGTTTCAAATTATCAAAATGTCCATTTCAATTATTTGGATAAAGGCAACACATGCTAGTCACCATGTGCTTGATTAACACACCAGAGTCTATGTACAGAGCTAGCAAAGCTAAGTATCTTATGGCACAGCACACACACTTCACAACAGAAAAAATATATAATCTTAACAAATAACGTTACTACGTTTTTCAAACATTTAAACATAACTATATGCACTCACAGAATGTAGGCTATTAGAAAACACTTAGGCCTAAAGCTTTTTTTTTTTTAAATGATACCACATTACACAACAGTATACACACATTACCTAATAACATTTCTAATAAATTGGTACTCACCAAGGATAAATATAAATCAGAGAACCAACAAAAAAAAAAAAAATTCTCGTCGCGATGGCAATTCGCCTTTGTTGCGGACGTAGCAACAATAACCATAGACAGTATGGGACAATAACTAAGGGGGGCGGGGCTTAGCCAAAGGTGAATTCTCAAAGCGTGAGCTTTTTAAAGAATTAATACCTCATAAATCTACTTCTCACTTGTTAATAATCTATTGCTGGATTATTAAACCGTTTGTTCTCAAATCCACTCAATCCTCTGACTTTCGTTTATCTCATACATTTCTGCAGTACGCGATATTCTGGAAACTTTCCAACAGGGGGCGGAGCTGACCTTTCACCTCACCAATCAGGAATCAAAGTTCAGGAACCTTTTCTTTCTTTTGGGATTATTTATAATAAAATAAATACATTTTACTTCATGTTCTTCTTTTCTTACTATTAGTTTTATAGCGATATAAATAAAATAATACAAATTATTAATATTAGTGAACCAAGTTAAAGGTAGGGTAGGTAGGATTTATATAAAAACTTTTTACCAAATTTGATTAAACTTTCTATATATATCAATGCATAATTAAAATGTAAGTACTCTGATAAAAAGAGTATAAAAATCGAGTGACTCTAGACCGTTTAATCTTCATTAAACACAGCTCATTATTTCCATTCGGGACGAATCACAGGATTGGCTTGCGCGACTGTCACTCTCCGTCGCCATGACTACCGCCGCTATTACTGGCTCTGCCCACGTGCGCGCAGTCGCGCACCCGTTTTTAGGTGGGAGTGAATGGAATCAGAGCCATTCTACGGAGAGCCTGTTCACTCCCTATTAAGTCCTATTGTACCGAATTTTGGTTGTAGTTCCACCAGAGTTCCACTGGGGGCGATCGTCCCCGAGTGCAAAATGAATGGGAGTCTATGGGGCTAGACGGCTAAATTTGTCTCTTTCAGCCGATTGCCGTTGAGAAATCTCAGATTTGATTGTAGGTTTGGCAAGTTCAACATGGGTTATAGGTCGAAAGTTGAATGAACGAGTACTTATGTCCTTTCGATTTCTTACAGGTTGAGTTGTTGTTGCCCATAACACGCTAGCATTCTGCTAATGAACGCTGATTGGTCAGTGAAGGACTGGTTACGACCAGAGATACCGCTTGATGGCATCATGGCATCCGAAGCGGGAACAGAATGTATTCTAGCAGAAACTCTTCTAGCCCGTGTATTTACCTGTGTCAGCTGTGCTGGCGATGCCTCGAGAGAAAAGAAAGTGCAGAGCGCGAAAGCACCACAGTGACTAAAGGATTACCGTAAAGCAGTATCTCTGGTCGTACGATGTGTATGACGTCATTGACATTTTGAAAGACTTTTTAAAGCAAATAAGTGACTCTAAAAAATCTAACACCCAGCAATGTGCAATTTCTTTGCATCTCCTTTCGAATACAACATTCAAATTACTAGACAAAAAATTATATCTTGAGAAAAGTGGATTTTGAGGGGTATAGCTCCATAGACCTCCATTCATTCTGCACTCGTCCTGTGAGCGCCCTCATATGGAATCAGAGTGGAACTGCAACCAGTTCAGAAGCCGGAAGTGTAGTGAGAGTGAACCTTCTCCCCTTATTAGACATTCTCTGATGGAATTAATGAGCTGTGTTTATTGAAGATTAAATACACTAGAGCCACTCGGTTTTTTATACTCTCTATTTCAGAGTACTTGCATTTTAATTATGCATTGGTATATAAAGACAGTTTAAACAAATTTGAATAAAAGTTTTTTTTAGACAATTCTGACCTACCCTACCTTTAATGACCTGGGTTACAGTTGATAAGCTAAAGATATAAATAATATTTTATTATTTATGTATGAAACGCTTGAATTTATGGAACAGGCTAACAATTGAAGGGCATGATTAAAAGACAGATTGCAGATTTTATTTATGTATTTTTGTATCATTTGATTTTTTTATAGTTAGTACCAATCCACACAAATGAATTAATCACATCTAAAATGTCGTTTCTTCAAAATAAAACAAATTGCATTAAAGTCCCTGTAAAGACAATTCTAAAAAAAAAAATCTAAACACATTATAAATGTTAGAAATGTATTGCTAAAACATATTACAAAGACTGTAAACTGTGAAGTACTAAATTGTGGAGTTAGACCGTTAAACAGTTTTTCACCATTGCTGTTTTCCGGATTTTTTGGGCGGGGCTAAAACGGGGGCTCGATGATGCACTGGAGCCCCTGAGCTCCTGGACACGCCCCTACTTGATGACGCACTGGAGCGACTGAGGCTGGCCCCTGCCCTAACAGTATAAATAGAGCACATTCACATCAGTTTTCCGCTCAATCGTGAGATACTATCAGTAGTTACTACAGCCTACAGTTTGCTAGCTAGCTAGCTGCCCTCGTCACGGAAATGCGTACTACCTGGATGTGATCACGTACAAAACAGATCATTGTCCTTATTTAAATTTCCGAAAAACGATCACATCAAGAAGAGGTGGATTAATTTTGTGAAGAGCCACCGTGATGGAGAGCTGAGGATCACCGCCAAAACCCGCCTCTGTAGTGATAATTTTACACGGTATAGTTTTATAAACTTTCGTCGGAGACAACTGGGATTCACTGATAATCCGCTGTTACTGGTGAATGGGGCCGAACCGACTATCTCCCGCCTCGGCCTTCATCCTCCCGTCGCGCCGACAACTGGCGCCATCATCGGCAGTGCGTGCCCATCAATGAGTTGAGTGTGGCGACAGCAGCTTTCCCGCGAGTGGGCGTGGTTTCAGTGTTTTTTTTTTTACAGGTGGCAATACTCTTTCTCTGTCAACCAAATGTGATGGATCTTTTCACTGAGCTTGTCGCAATACATTCTGCCACAGTGCTGTCTTAGAATGTGGCCAAAATAATAAATATGTTGCCTTAAAAAGCTGCCAACTAGGTTTTGGAACGTAGCCCAGACTTGCAACAACACCATTTGGTTTGATTACCTGTAAGTTCTCAGTTGATCAGAAATGGCAGCTATGTTTGTGGATGATATTTTGGACCACATCTTGGGGATTTGATGGCTGTATGAAATGGCTCATGAACCAGGCATACAAACTAGAAGCGTTTGGACTATGCAGTGGTCACTGACAACATGAAACACTGTTGATATTTGATGGGCCACTGAAACGTATTAATATTAAAGTGAATATATATACATACTTAGTCTGACCTAAATTTTCCATATGGGTGAATATTGCATTACTTGCCCGGTAGATTTCTTATTAAACTGGTTCTGGGAAATAGACTCTTAAATAGAAAGGAAGGAAGCCCACACATTTTATATGGAAGAAGACCACTAACCATTTCAAATTAACTTTAAAGCATGATGAAAATCTTTTAGAATGTGGAAAGAGCTCGAACATCTCTCAGCAGTCTGTTTAAGAGTAACAGTGGCAGAGGAGGGCGTAAACGTTTTCCCCTCAGCACACGGCTTAATATACAATTGAAGAAATGGGTATAGGAGCGCAGAGATATCTATATTCTGGGCTGAATTGAAGTGGTGCCCTGGTGAACTATCCCTCGTTTCTGTAACTCTTTTCCTGCACTCCCTAAAGGCCTCCGTTGGTTAGCAACCCACACGTCTGATATGTGTTTAAAAAACATCAAAGTACATTATTTAACAAGCATGTTGGCGAGGCAGCCCGAGCGAGAGAGAGAGAGAGAGAGAGAGAGTTTATATTCTGAAAATCCAACAGAACCCTGAAAATCCTGAAGATGTGAGCCAAATAAATTTTGCAAAGTACAAAAACTTTTTAAACTTAATCTGGGATGTATTTATGCATTTTACTTATTTATTACATCTTGCTCAGCGTTACAGCAGGGTTGTGCATGTCTGTCTTAGCCACTGACTCATAGTTTGACACTTACTGCGACTGCTGAGGGAAAAAAACTGCAAAACTGCTTTCAATACATGGTCAATAAAATCATAATATGCATGTGTGCATTTAGAATTTTCTTTTACTTTATATTAGGGCTTGGAATCAATAAAAAAAAATGAACTCATTAATTGGACAATTTGCTGTAATTAATTGCATTTCCCCAAGATTGTAATCATCCACATTTAATCGTAGAATCATCTAATTAAATTAAAAAACACAGAGGGAAAAAAAGGAACAAAAAATAGCCCTATATTCAAATAATATTAAACTTCAATATGTCAATATTATTCATCATTCAGTTCTATGCAACATACTCAGATTTAACAGATTATTATTTTTTTATCAAAATAAAGTATAGTCCTACAAAGCTCTTATTATCAGAGTATGTGATCAGAGCAGGTAATTTTACCATTGTTGCCCAGCATGGCTATACCAGCTCAGCAGGGCTACTGCAAACAGAAGTCTACTAAGAAATTTCATGTTATTTGAGCAGACTTTTTTTTCCAGTGCGTGATCGGTGCATGATTGGAGCGTTTGGGCCGTGAATGACAGAGCAGCGCAAACACGGAGCGGAACATTAAAGGTGAACTATGCAGGTTTTTAACCTTAAAGGGTAACTAAACCCTAAAACAACTTTTTTTTAGTTAATGATCTGTAAGACTGGGGCTTTATTAATGCTGTTTCATTGATTCAAGTAATTTTTTTGACATTTGGGTATAAAGTGTTTTATTTCTACAATATATGGTGTAAAAACGTCTTAGTGCTGCCCTCTTCAGGTTGAACGGTGGCTACTGCAGTTGAATTTTCCTATTGGCAGCTGTGGTACCCTGTGATGTAAGAGGGTACCAGCTAACCACGCCCTTGCCTACAGAGAGATGTGTCTCAGGTCTCAATACAGCGAAGAAATTCCCGAACCTGCATAGCCCTGCTTTAAGCAGAGAGCGCAGTGTGCCGACACACACACACGGAACGGAGAGCGTGGCGCACACAGAGAGCGGAAAAGACCTGCTCGTGAAACCTAATTGCCGAACGCAAAGGGGCGGGCGGCATATTTTCGGCTTATATTTTCTGCCTTTTTTCTCTTTTGGCCAAACAACGAAAATGCCATTTTCAGCGGCCGAAAATTCGGTGCATCCAGCTTCTATGGTATTTGAATTTAGCTTTGCTAATTGTACACAGCATCTTTGTTTTGTCAAACGCGCCATCAGGCAACTTTTTAAATGCAAACATTCCTCCTAAAACTCCATCCTTGTCCTTCTCCATCATGACAGGGTGACTTGGTTCGGCACACTCATAATAGCAGCCGCAACAGGAAGTCATTAAAACGAGGGAAAAAAAGTGCTGCGTCAATTGCATTATTATTTTAATGCGTTAAACATCTCAAATGAATCACAAAGAGTTCCCCCAGCCCTACTATATACAAGTGACCAAAGTTGAGTCAATCTCATTATCTAGTTATAAAGACGTGTCAAGTCCTAAGAAATGGGCTATTTATATTCATGTTGGTTTTATTGGTTTTGAAAAACGTTTATACCATTTTCAAGATAATTTTAAATATAGATAATGTCTAAGAATAATGTCATGTGGTGCAACCATCACGCAAAATGTAAGCTCTTTTCCATTTCTTCTTGAATACATGATTTGTGTGAGTGTACACATCATATTTGTTTTTATTTTGTTTTTAAATGTAAATATATTTGTTTAATATACTTATATTAATAACTATAAATTAAGTTATTGGGTAGTCACACCACATTATATTTTAGAACCTGAACAACCATTTCCTGATTTATCTTTAATGACATTTCCTGCATGTTGATCACATTAAATTACTTTAATTTGGTGGACAAACATTTTTCAAATATTATTAAACAATAAAGAAGTTTTGTTAATATGTTATTTATCTAATAAATAATAGTCAAATATCATCAAACTGACACGTTTGACTTTATGCGTCCAAAAAATCCAAATTAATTTAAAATTCATAATAAAAACATGCTTCATATCAAGAGGTGTAGTCATTGCATGTATGAATTGCATATTTTATATTTCTATTAATTATTAGATCTGGACAAAAGCATCATGTAATTGACCCACATTATAACAAACATTTTTTTTTAACTCAGCTACAGCAATGCAATGAAAGTATGCATTTGAAATCTGAAATAAATATAGGACTATGTCACAATGTGTTTTAAGCACTGAATCCTCTAGAACCTAAGAGTAACAGTATGCATCACTCATGAAACAGTATGCATACTTTCATGAGTAATGAAAGTATGCATTTGAAATCTGAATTAAATATAGGACTATGTCACAACGTGTTTTAAGCACTGAATCCTCTAGAACCTACAGTGCTATTTGCAGATTTTGAAACGCTTATGACAGACATCACTGTCTTCACACGCCGCCTGGTGTTTTTCGACTCTCATTTGCATAAACTTGAGCTTTTCTCAACTTTTTAAAGCTCTCAATGCTGTCAATCCCACAATACCCCACACGAGCCTGTCGCTCAGCTCCCAAAGATAATGAATTGAAAATGCCTGCTCAGCTTTGCTCAGTCGGTGCCAGTGGACACGTATGGTTATAGACAGTGACCGGTCAGAGGTCAAGGACTAATAACATAATGATAATAACCAGGATGTCTGATAATGCTGATAACAATAGAATTTTGGTCAGATTTAGAGGATGTCTAGTGCACGGAGCTAAACTCTAGAATAGTGTCAGAAAAAGGTCTAGTAAACACAAAATATATAAATAAAACTAAGAATGTGGTGTAATTGTTATAAATGTGCACATATGCAATAGTGCTAAAATCCTTGATTCAGCACTATACGAGTAATACTCTTATATGATCTAAAACATGACATACGCTGCGTCCGAAACCGAATACTTCCCTATATACAATATCCGAAAAACATACCAACATGCTGAATATACATTTATATTACGAGATACGAGATGTCCGAATATATTATTTGAAAAACATTAGGCAAAAAGTCCCCGGATGACCTACTACTTACTGAAGTAAGTTCAAATTCAAATGAATTTGACAGTATGCGATTTCAGACGCACTGATGGTTTAATATTAGCATGTTGCTAAGCTAATGACACTGAGGGTGTGTCTCAATCAGCTCCCTAGATTGTAAATCAATTATGTACACAAATTTTGATACTGGTAAGGATCTCTATCCCTCTATTTCCGGTGACATAATGTCCTTGGCTAGTGTTCTACAACATGTTATTGTAACAGCGTGGGTGGGTGGAAGGATGGCAAGCAGAGACAATGGACGAGGTTTGAATGCAAAGGAGTGTTTAATGAAAAAGAAAACAATAACAAAAGAACCGAAGTCAAAGAACACTGGGAGCATGGGAACACAAGACATCCATCATGTCACATGCACAAACAATGACTGACAAAGACCGAGAGAAAAACAACGGCTGTATATACACAAGGGCTAATAGGCTAACAAGACACACCTGGGAACAATGAGACTAATCAGGAAAACTACAATGGACTACAAAGATGGCAAACGGGACAGGACACAGGAAAAGCAGTCCAGAAGAGCTCCAGGCACTTGTTACAGGTATTTATGAACAGCAGCAGAACTAATATCTTCCTGACATTATTTTTAATGTTACTTTGATTGTTACATATACCTGCAGCCGTAAATTAATAATATATAGCTATATCACTACTTGTCTAGCGATATATGTTTATGCTAAAGTATAATGCTGAAGCAACTGATGATGTTGTGCAGTTTGACATTAGCATGTTCGAACGGTGGTCTAGTATTAATAAAAAACATTATATAAAACAAAGAACTTGGTGTTATTGTTACAAATGCGCACAGGTGCAATGGCTTGGTTCAGCAGCATATGAGAGTAATAATAATATTTGTCACTCACTCTTAGATATGATCTTATTCCTGAAGGCTGGTGGTTAAAGATGTTTATCCCCAAGGCAACTCCTCGTAGCCTCCAGCAATAAGAACCGTGCTTGTGTATATCTGTATCGGTTTCATTGCTTTGCTCACTGAAGCCTCCTGAGCTCATTTCTAAAGCTCTCAAATCACAGAGAAACCGTTCACGTGAACAATGAACCTCAGATATCAGCCTTAAATAAATTCACATACAAGTTTTGAGTCTTTCGCAGATTGTCTTTTCTCCATGTTTAGAGTTGTTCCACGTCTCAGAGAGAGGCTGACATGAAATGAAAAGCTCAGGAGAGGGAGATGTGAGAATCCTTTGCCTAACCTCAAAGCTATACTGATAATTAGGCTGAAGAAAGGAGTGTGTAAAGTGAAGAGGAGAAAACGAGGGATCTGTTCCTTTTCTTCTCAGCTCTTTTCTTGTTCTTCACTGCTCCGGTGTAATTATCTGCTCAGCACCCCATGCCACCTACCTAAACCTTGTGTGAGCCAGAGAGTGTGTGCCATTACACACACTCATGTGTTTGAGTGCTCACCAACCTCTAAAAAACAAGTCACCTCAATACAGTGAACTGAACTCCTTTGCACAAAGGTAATTTGGCTCATTGTGAGCGTGAGAGATGTGGGCCGGGGTAGAACGCATGGGATATTGTCATTAGAGAGTGCGACAGACAGGAACAAGTGTGTATAATGGCCAGTATTTCTGGCTTAACATGATGCACAGCATGTGCATATCAATATCAGAGACATTGTAACCTCAAAAAGTACATTTCACATTAGAATGCCCAACAAAATTTGCTTAATGTTTTTACCCTGAAATGCTAAAATATAATGTTAAAAGTGCCCCATTATGATTTTTCAGATAAAGTGTGTTACTGTATATAGCTGTTTGTGAATGTAAAAGGTTTCAAAGATCAAAGTGCATGATGAATGGAGTTAATGTCTCCCAAGAAAGAGTCGATTCTGAACTGCCTGAAACGAATCGTCAGTATTCTAGTCTTACTTCCTGCACAAACTCATTTGCATAATTCCAGCCTATGGTCTTCATTTGTCGCCCTCGAACAACGTCTAATTTGACCCTCAAACACTGTACTTGTATAGCTGAGACCTGGAAGTGTTTGGTTTGTGTTGTCGACATGTTTAGAAGAGGCTGTTTTCCGAGCTGTGAAATCAAAAAATCCACTTTGCATGCACTTAGGATGAGGAATCGGGCTCAAATTGATACGGTGTAACTTCCTTATTGTTTATATCACTGTGTATACAAGTGTCGAGGAAGCTCAGATGAAATTCAGATATGGTGATGAGCGTTTTGTTTTCCGACACGTGCTGCAATCACTAAACACACAGACTGGGCCGTCTGACCAATCTGAGCTCTTGGAAAGGAGGGGTTTAGAGAGACTGAATCCCTTATTGAACCAATTCAGACAGGGGTGATGCTGCAATGTATGAGAGAATTGAAGTATTTTTTGATCTTGGACTCATGGTCTACGAGACCTACAAAACTAAATTAGGAACCTTTAAAATAGCATAATAGGGGCACTTTAAAATGACAAAACATTCTTTAATGAAACTTAAGCGATCAAGACACACTTTATTTTGAGTTTTTTGGAGATTTTAAATGTTATTTTTCTGTTATATATCAGCATATTTGTGAGGATGAGCAATGCCAGTTATTCATCTTCCCAGGTACAATCAAAATCAATACCAATAATCCTATTAAACTGATTTTTGTATGATTTATGAGGATATAATTAGTCATTTAGCATAAAGGATTACATTTATTAATAATTAGAACATTATCAATCAACAACTTCTACATTTCTACTAAAGGTCAAACGGCACAAAACCAATGAGCCTTTGATAGATATCCCGTTCAGCTTTGTCATTATTTAGTGGAGTGAAATAACTCCAGATGATGCTTCTTTTCACTGCCGTGACCTCTGGCAAGCCCTCTGTTTGAATGAGTGCTGTGAGTGTGACTGAACACTGTCTGACTGCTTGTGCTTTTCAGCATTTCTGTGTCCAGACAAGCGGAAGTAGTTCCAATATACACGACTATTGTTCAATGTAATCCTCCCGGGAAGTTTACATTTATGAGTTGGAAAGTTGTAGTAATGCCTTTAGGTGCATTCAGATAACTTTGGTTGGGGCAAGATGTTGATAACATTCAAGATCTTCAAAATGTTGAATAAAGAATGCGCTTTGGATGTGATTTTTGCTTTTTTTATTTATTTATTAAATGTATAATTCATAATTGTCTT
The DNA here is from genome assembly GCF_949152265.1 of Phoxinus phoxinus. NCBI lineage: Eukaryota > Metazoa > Chordata > Actinopteri > Cypriniformes > Leuciscidae > Phoxinus > Phoxinus phoxinus. Next base: position 25,958,982 of record NC_136891.1, read on the forward strand.
TTGAAAATGCAACTTTAATACTTTTATTGTATTTAAAAAAAAAAAAGTGTTTTAATTTACCATGCTGCATCTGACGTTTTCTCATGGAATGCCTCCAACTCTAAAACTGCTTGAAAAAAATCTCAAGTTTCCCAGTCTGCATTATGACATTGTGGTGAGGTTGTGCATTTATCCCTTAAATACGATCTTTCCAACATAACTTATGCTGCCTTCACGCTATCGGACATTTCCCACTTCCCACTCCTGAAGTCGTGATTACGAGCTCATCACATTTAAATTTTGACTTGAGAGGGCAGGCAGCATTGCATTTGCTATATGCACCATGTTTGCTAGTTCTTTTTTTTTTACCTTCACTTCACTTATGAAACATTTCTTGCTAAATAAATAAAGACATTATTATCAAAAATCCCTAGTCTACCTGATTCATATGTATAGGCTATGTGCATAAAGTACTCATACAAATTCTCAAAACCATGTGTCATACTTATTTGCCATATGCCAGAGTGCATTTTGTCCTGTTGTTTTAATTTACTTTTAATCAGAGCAAATAACAAATTTGTAGATACACTAATTATTTTATAATAAATAGCCTACACTGTAAGAAACAACTCAGTAGAAAAACAGATAGTGTGGATGAATATTATCCGTATCATGAATTATATGTTAAAAAAAAACACATTCGTGTGTGTGTGCACAAAATCTCCAAAAACCTCCCTTTAGGGACGTCCTCATTTATAAATCTGGTATAAAAATATGGTAATCAAAGGTGTTTTCTCTGTTAACTTGGAGACATTTCCTTCAACCATAAAACATAACAAAATGCGAAGCACCGTTCAAAATACTGGTAAAACACCTGTGAAAAATCAATACATAAAATTCCTTCATATTACTGTAACATGGCACATTCTTTTATTCTTGTTTCCACTGTTGAGTATGTTTTTTGCTAGTTTTTTGTATGTGGTTTCATGTTGGTTGTAAATTTGATCAATTTAAAATACATTTTGGTTTGAACCAATTGATGAATCATGAATTATATTTTAATAAAACACATTCGGATGTGTGTGCGTGTGCTTGTGTGTGTGTGTGTTTTCTAAGATTAGTGCACCCATAGTATTTGTTTTAAGTATCTTCTGTTAATGGAAATATAAAACATTCCTGCTCTCCCTAAACAACCCAGATGGTTTTCTGTCGAGCAACTGAGCATAATAAGATTATCCTACGGCAAAAGAAAAGAGAAAAAGCGTTTGATGATATTTCAAGCCACTACGACAGATTTCACTTTCACAACCTGGATGTGACAGACCATTATTGCACAAAATGTGTCAGATAGTAAAGCATATCTTCTTCATGTATAATATACAAAGATGCAAAGAGAATCTTAAAGGCATGTTAAAGTGTGCATGTCATTTGAGCTTGTAAGATGATGGTTTACGAATGGTTACGAAGAGCGGAGTATTGAATATAAATTCTGCAGCTCACTCATATAAACCTGTTGTGGCAGCTGACATTTAGATCAGAACCATTCACGCAGCACCATCGTTGTTTTTTACACTTGATATGGTTTGATACTTTGTTTTGACTGTGACTTTTAGAAGATTGTCAAGAAGCCTTTCAAAGTGGATTGTCTTTTCCAGGTGTCTCAGTGCTTCGAGGCCTAAGGTGAAAGCTGGAGGAAAAACAGGACAAGAAAAAAGGAAAGATGCTTTGATGGAAAAAGTGAAGGAATGGATTTAGAATGTAGACTATTAGACACACTGTAGTGAAGTGCATGAGAATGTGACCCCACTTAGCTCAAAGCGTGTACACACACACACACACATGCAACATGCAGAGCATCTCAAACTCACAAGAAAACACACAGTGGCATGCTAATGGGATAAGTAAGAGATAGGATCAGAGCTTTCTCATAACTTCCCTCCCTCAGGGAACAATCACTACAGAAAAAGAGAGATAGAGAATGAAACTGAGAGTCATTGACCGTACATAATTGCATTTAGTCTTAAAGGGACAGCCAACACACACACACACACACGCACACACACACACACACACACATTTTTTTTTTAATTCTGCCATCCTATAGGCTCACACTGATGTCGCTGTTTTATGTTGGACCAGTGACTTTCAATATGGACACAGGCATTCTTCAAAATAGCTTATTGTGTTGAATAGAAAGTCATACAGGTTTAGAAGGACATGAGGGTGAGTAAATACTGAATACCGACGATATATTCAAGTTTATTAATGTTCAAATACGGTAAAAATAAGTTTGAAATACCTTTGCAGCGATGTATTGTTAGCGAACATCCCGACGAACACTACACTGCTACGAGTGCCGTTTGACGAATTTAAGTGTTTGCTGCACGCTTTCCTCTCATTGACAAAATAAACATGAAAAAAATAACAGTTCAGAAAGCATCTGATCGTAGTGACGTGGATATGTTTGAACAAATTCTGCAATTCGGCACTCCAGTCAAGTCATGCTTGTTTATATAGCACTGTATACCATATATTGCTTAAAACAAGCAGCTTTACAGTAATAAACATGAAAAAAAAAACACAAAAAAACAGTGCCTTTCTATTAGAATTGCAACTTCAATTCATAAAGCAGCTCTCCAGTGAGCTCATATTTTTACTCCCATCTGAGCTGAGCTCATCCAACGCTATCTCACGACCAATTCATACGAATTCGTACGAGTGAGTAGCCTACGTTGTTTACGATTTGGCAAAAATATGTATGATTTAGCAAAAATCTAATTTGTACGAGTGAGGTCATATGAATTCGTTCGAATTAGCCACATCATAAAATACGTACGAATTGCCGCGAGATTGCGTTGGCTCGACGGACTTAACAGGAGAAATGAACCGGAGAAGATTTCTGCGTCAAAGAAGGCGGAGCCACAGACCCCCACACCCAGGTACCTATTACATCATTGTGACGGACGTAGATCGAACCATCCGAAGCGAACTTAAAAACTTCCTAAATGAACTTTTTGTACATATTACACGATTTTGCTTTAAGTATATCAGGCCTTGAATGATGGGCCTTTTAATGATGATTTTTATCTTTGGGTGAACAATCCTTTTAAGACTGTCCTCTATGATACAACAACCTGAATATGTAAAACACATCTCATATAAGCTTTTACAATGAACTCAAAAAACACTCTCAGTGCAACCTTTAACCCTAATAACTGTTAAAGTACTCTAATACATCCATATCCATCTCTCAGTGGACCAATGAGACTCTGCGTCCCCATTCAAAAGCCAATCACTGTGAAGTAAATTAATAATGAGCTACAGTTTCCTGCATGTCTCCTGCATCATTCATGCTTGGATTCTAAATACTTCTGGCTCATATGAAGACTTACTAGTAAATCTCCATATATCCTTATGGGACAGTGTAATATTTGCACAATTTCATTTTATTCATATAGCAGATGCTGCAATTCAGCATGACTCATGACTCAAAGGGACGTCAGGGCATGAAAAACATGTATGGTTGAAATATGGTTCAGAGCATGGAAAATGTAGTCTGGAGGAAAACAAATTATTTCTGGAGTCTGTAGGGAGTCTGAAGCTCAAATGTGGGGCGGCCTCCCTTGAGAAGCGATGGCTACTTAGCTAGCTGACCAAAATGTGCTGTTCTGACCATAAAGCTTTTAGCATTGCAAGAGTAGTGGACAGTGTCTATATAGATTTTGAGAGGAACCTAATTCATTAAGCAGCTAAATATGTGTGACTATTAAGTAGTCGCTGTGATTAGTTGTTCATAATGGGCCAATCAACATTTCAACCTCAATGAATTGCTGTTACCATAACGATCAAGTAAAGGCACAAGGTAGCAGTATTGCATGCCATGAGAATTGAATTAAGAAGGAATGTTAAATTCCCGTTCACTTCCTGAATTTGAAACAAACAGGATGCAACGATGCACAAATGCAATTTGAATTTAAAGAAGTGGAATTAAAATGGAATCAGGGTTATTGTAGTTAACTAAAACAAAAACTTGATACTTGAAATAAAAATAAACATTAACTGATTAAAAATGTTTTTTTATTATTTTACAAATTTTATTTTATTTGATTATACACACACACACACACACACACACACAGTACCTGTCAAAAGTTTGGAAACGTACAATTTGTTAATGTTTTTGAAAGCAGTCTATTATGCTCACAGCATAATTTAAGGCTGCATTTAAATAGAAAAATAAAAATACAGTAAAAATGTTCAGCATCATTACTCCAGTCTTCAGTTTCACATGAGCCTTCAGAAATAATTCTAATATGCTGATTTGCTGCTCAAGAAACACAGAAATCAAATACATTTTAAAATATATTCATATAGACAACAGTTCTTTTAATATTTTGCAATATTCCTGTTTTTACTGTATTTAAAAAAAAAAATCAGCCATGTTGAGTAGAAGAGACTTTTATATTTGCATTGTTTGTAAATTAAGGATGCATTGTATGTTTTGTGACTGTAGTGAATTCCTTTGAATAACAACAGAGAAATTCCTCTTCTTAATTCCCATTCAAATTCCAGTTGTGAAATCATGTGAACCGAAACCATTTGAATCCAAATTCACACTCATTATGTGAATATAGGAGCCCCATTCTTAAAGTCTTAATTTTGCCCAATCCTGCAATATAGCACTTATTAACTTTTTGTTAGTATAAATTTGCACAAGCTGATAGAATGTTATAAGGATCCGTGAAGCAGTTCCAGGACCTTAATGAGATGGAAAGAAGATAATATAACAGATAACTTTGAAAACCTTCTTAAGCCGTCGTATTGAGAACACAAGAAATCACTTGTCCAGTTCTGTTAGTAGACCAGTCAACAATAAATTCAGAGAAAAATAACAGTGCCAAAGACAATACACAATCCTGAAACATACGAATGTGATGAAATTCCCAGGTAACACCACTGTACAAAGATAGACTTTGTGGGTGCATGTTTTTTAAATTCTGTCATCATTTACTCACCCTCAAGTCATTCTAAACATGTATCTCTTTCTTTCTTCAATGGAACCCCTAAAGGCAATTTCATAGGTAAATATTTTAACTTTTACATAATGAAAGTGAATGAAGACTGGGGCTGTCAATGTTTAATGTGACAAAAAAAAAATCCACCCTATAAGTATTAAAAAAATATCTTCAAAAATTAATGTTGGTATTAAATGTGTAAATGGTGCAATGTTAATTTTTTGGTTGAACTATCCCTTTAAAAATTGATGTTAGGACTACGGGTTCCCCACTGTTCACCCCTCTTTACCGCTTATCTCTCTCACTCTCTGTCAAGGCCAACCTCTCTGATGTCACTGAGACAGACCGGCGGCTCCACGGTTGGTGTGTGTGTGTTTGTGTGTTTCGGCCGGGCCGGTAATGATGAGCAGATGGTGGTGCGCGCTGATGACCGGAGACTCTCTCAGAGCGCACAGGACATCTGCTCCATAGACATCCGCTGCTGTCACAGGCACTCCAAGTGCCAGTTTCCCTGTCCCTGTCCCTGCCTGTCACGACTAGAGACGCAGTCATGCCCACAAGACAGCAGTGGAATAAGACATCACCTGAGCAAATCCCCTAATCAAGTTTCAGCACTGTCATAAAATCCATTTACATTGTCAATTCACACTATTTAAGATTCACAGCATAGGGCAGGCATAATTTTACCCATCTGATACTCATGAGATTTTTGGCATAACTAAAGCCAAATTGGCTTATATTGAGTTACTTTGTCAGGATTTATTACACAGGTCTCTGGTATACTTGATTCTAATTGGTCCTTCAGCGATCAAATATTCTGTATAACTGACCATTCATCTAAAAAAACAATGTTTACTATCTCTCTGCGGATTCTACAAATAATGTTTCATGGTTTCCAAAATATTCCAATAAGTAAGCTATACAGTCATTGTGGCGGTAACATTTTAGTTTATAGGGTCCAATTCTCACAGTTGTGTATTAGCATGCATATTACTATGATATTAGCTGTATATTAGTAGTACTTATAAACCACATAGTAATGCCTTATTCTGCATGACCATATTTACGTCCCTTAATCATACCCAATACCTAAACTTATCTAGCTATTAATAAGCAGTAATTATGAATTTATTGAGGCAAAAGTATAGCTAATATAGTTATTGGTGAGAATTGGACCCTAATCTAAAGTGTGACCATTGATAGATAGGCCTACACTCTGACAGCTCGATCAGGACTCCGGGGACATGAATTTGTTGTAACACTTTGCGGTCTCTTCTCACAAAATAAAATAATTTCAGCTCTAATCAATATTCCGGCTATCCATTTAGTTATTTAAGCTTCTTAGGACTCCCGTCCTGATCACCCTGTCAGGTTTATTTTGCAATCATAACCCGCTGACTGTACATTATCTCTTACATGAGGTTCTTTAACAATGCTTTCAGAAGTAGGCTACTACCACAACATTAGATTTTCATTAGAGACATGCACTTTAAATCCAGGAATGCTCAGTCCCTCTTGCCGATTTAGTGGGCATTAAGGGGGTTGGGGTGGGGTTAAAGAAAGAAGATCTTCCTTTTGTTGTAGTGAAGGAGGCGGGGTCTTGTCTTCTTCTCTGTGTCTTCCGGAGGCTGAAGGGGGTGACAGAAAGAAAGGAGCCCCCTCTCCGGCGCAGTACCACTGAGCGTGGCTAGAGGGCGCCACTGAGCGCGCGTCTCTGCCGTAGAAGTGCACGAGCGAGCGGAGCGTCAGTACCAGACCGAGAGCAGCACGGATCAGTGCCAGAGAGACACGGAGGAAAGATTCTGTCGCTACATGCCGCCGCTACCTTACGGAACATTATAACGCAGCGGGAAACGGCCAAACTCTATCGGTTTCTTCACAAAGGACGGAATTTAAACGATGTACCGTTCGGGAGGCGTGATGCTGGGGCTTCTCGCCGCTCTGCAGGTAAAATGAAGGGTCCGAAAAGCGATGTGCGCTCGGGCACGAGCTGTGCGTTACAGCGATGCTGCTTTATGTTTGGGGTTTGGCGTGTCCGTAATTGCTTGCTATTATTTATAGCTACTCTAGATGTGTGTAAACTGTAGAGCAAGTATTTGTGCTTTTATTAGTCAATATACAAATGAACGCTTTATGTTAGTGGCAGGATATTTAAATAGGGCGTCAGTGCCTAACGTTAGATCAAATTCAATAACGTTAACGTTACTAACGGTTTTCTGATGATCTCGAAGGGTTAAAGACTTCATGTCGCATCTAATTTTCTTCGAATGCAATTCTAGACAGTCTTTATTCTGTTATCCTTGCCTCCCAGTTATTCACAAGAGGTTTAGACTCCGTGTGCGATGTTTTTTTCTATGTTGTGTAGCCGTTGGATGGTACTAGCAGCCCCGTTCAAACCGTCCCGTGCTGAACCGGAGCCAGTCGCAGATGAATGCGGGTTTTCTAACGCGCTTTTGCTTCTTTTGGCACGAGATTGAAAAGTTGCCCTCGAGGAGGTGATTAGGTCACAATGGTCCCTTTCCGAGTGATGAAACAAATGTTACAATAATCAGTTAATGAGCAGCTCATTGAGGCGGCCGCGAGGCGACTGTCCTCTTCTAGATGTGCGAATGCGAAATCTCACGGCGAACAACGGGTCTGTGCGTAACCCAAATATGACAAATCACTCTGACCCGAATCATCGAGCGGTGAAATGAGTCGTGCTGTCAGGTTTTGGGTCTGCTGCCCTCTGAATTGCTGAAAATGCAAAGTCCAGCAGAATTAACATTTGAGCGTCGTGTTATGGTTCCATCACACTCAAATGAGGAATTACTATAGCACAATTTTAAGTTATGATGGAACCAAACGTTTGAAATCTGCGTGGCAATAAAGTTAACATTTGGTCATGAGCCATTTGGTCCGGGTTTCAATGTTTTTATTGTATTTGTGGTCTGCAGTAGCCTAGAAGTAGCAGTCCTGGCCATGTAGATGTCTTATTTCGACAAGTTTTTAAAGTGCAACATCAATGTCGCATTTTTGTGTTGTTTGTGTGCGTGTTATAACGGTCCCATGTTTAAAACCCCTCTGGTGTTTGATACTGATAGCGATGTCCGACTGGTGAACGAATCAATTTGAGTCGAATCTTTCAAGTGTATCATTTGAACCGATTCCGTGAGCTAACTGAGCTGAATTGTTCTCAAGCGAACAACTGAATGATTTATTGAATCGTCACGATCCTGTTAAAAAATTAAACGTACTGGAAAGATGTTTACAAATTGATTTAAATGCCAGTTTAGTCAATTCACAAACAGAGTTGGTTAAAATAGCTTTTTATAGCAAAAACGTTTTCAGCCAAGAGAGACGAATGATGTTTGTCTACAGTGTAATACAAATTATAGGATCTAAATGGCTTGATGTTTTGAATCATGATGGCAACAAACTTAAGACATGAAATTGTAATAAATAGACTTATTAATAAATAAATAAATAAATTAACAGGAATATTTTTTTTATTTGTATTAACAGGAATGTTTCAAGCACAGCACCGTGCTGCTATGTCAAGAACCAAGCGATGGTGTAAAATAATAACTTTTTAGAAGCAGTTCTCAGAAGCAAAGTGTTTGAGAATAAATAATCACTGCACTTTTTGAAGATGCTTTTTAATTTATTTTTTTAATTGAACCACAAATCTTATTGTAATTTATCTCAGGTACTATAAAGTCCTATACTGACAGTGTATAGGCTACACAATCACCATTGGCTTTATAGCGTGTGCTGCCTCTGATTCTTCATGTCAGCAGGGCTGCTGGTGCGGCTCCATCTAGAATCATTCGCTCTGTGTGGATGTGCAGAGGCAGCATATTGCTAAGCAATTGCTGACAGGACAGTTTAAAGTCAGATTTTCAAACACACCCCATGTAGTGCCAGCTTTATATAGGGGCTCTGCAGATACACCAGGCAGCGCTAGATGACGACATCAAAAAACGGAGCAATTAAAGCTCATGGTTGATGATGATTTTGTTAGCACAAAAGCAAATGTTTGATTGGTCGTTGTGTGTAGGGCATTAAGTCAGCATCCACCGAGCTAACAAGTAATTAACATGTTTGATGAATTGACTATGGGGCCATTAACAAACACAGCCAGCCGTCTTCTTCAAGCCTCTGATCTTATTCCAACACAAAGAGGCTGTTTCACAGTGGACATCACCTTTGATCTTCTCAAGCATCCTTTAAAAGACAAATTCACCTATTTGCCTACACTAAGATTCAGACTTTGTGTGTCATATCAGCTCATGCTATTAAGACAGAATGACTCAATGCTGGTGGTTTATTTTCTTATAAGACAAGTCAAGGATGAATAAGTCTTTGTCCTGGCCGTTAAAGGCTAGGTGTGCGCGCCTGTTTTAAGCGTAAGCCATAAAGAAAGGGTTTGTGACTTGTCGCCGGAGTGCTTACGGCAGCTGCACAACTGTGTGTTTGTGTTTTTATGTGATAAGTGCTCCACCAGACCACGCCATTCAAGGCAGAGTATGCGTAGCCTGGTCAGCTCTGCTTTTCTAACGTCTCGCCCTCCTGACCTCATCAGTCTAATTACACCCACCTCAAAATAACAGATGCCCTGGTGCCCGAGGGGGGAGGAGGGGAGATAGAAACCCCTCGCTATCCTTTGGGGAAAGCAGAATGAAGAAAAATGGCATAATACAAAAGCAACCCGGTAAATCGTCATGCAATGAACCTTATTTAATTTTGCCGATCTGCTGCAAATTAGCGAGTAATCGGTGAAAAATACAACAGCATTGCTAATTTAAAGAGTTCATTTGGAGCTTGATCGATGGACTCGGCGGCTCTGGAAAGTCTCATCGCTGTGCTTTTCTTGAGGTGAGTTCTGCCTCATTTCCTCTGTTTATGGTGAAAGAGCGTGATCGTTATGTCCATCGATTCCTCTCGGGATTCTGGATATTTGGCTCTCGCCGCGGTGGAGGTTGGCTCGTGCTGAGGGGCGATGTTTATTAATCACCATTAATCAGGGGATTAATTTGTCTGGTGCTTTTGTGTTTTTTGGCAGGTGGCAGTCCAGGGCACGGGGGCAATGCCATGTCAACCGGGCTTCACCGAGAACGAGTACAACGTCATGACTGCCGACGTCATCACTGAGGGACAATTTCTTCTTAAAGGTAAACAAAGATGTTTTCTTTGCATTTGTTCTCTTAATAAACGCAGATCGAACGTGTGCAGCAAAACGCTCCCTCACCATGCTTCGGTTTCCACCCTGATTCTGTTGGGAAGAGAAAGAGAGAGGGAGGATGGGGGAAGGGTGGGCTTTATGTGTGTATGTGAAAGAACAAGAAGGGGGAGGGGGTTAAGTGTTAGGGTTGATTTAGCGGGGGGTGTTTATAGAGGGGGATATATGTGTGAGTGAAAGAAAGGAGATGGAGAGGGAGAAGAGCTCAGTGTTTTGGTGGAATGTGTTTTGAAGGGTCACAGTGTGAAATATTTGGGGGGCGGCTGAATCACCCTCCCCCGCCGTGGTCGAAACCCCCCTGTCGTGATCGATGGCATTGATTAGACCAGTCCGTATCCATACAGTCAGTCGATGGCACAGATCCCAGTCAGCCATCTCAATACAATCTGTCAATCCGGCAGGGGCCACATTTGTGCTGTGGTTGTAAACTCGGGAGGCCTTATAACATCCTCGCGTCCTGCTTAATTATGATGTTGTAAAAAGGCCATAACTACATGTATTACATTTCCAGTAGATAAACGAAACTAATCCGCCAGTTACAGATATGGCTCATGATTCAGTCTAAATATTTTGTTGCAAAATTAGTGATGCACCGAATTTTTTTCTCAAATACGTACTGAGTAATATTAATTAACTACATGTACTTACTATAGAGTTACGGTTAGGGTATGGTTTTGGTTAGTTACTTGTAATTATTCACAATTTACTGTTATTACTATAGTAAGTACATGCAATAACGTCAAAATAAAGTGTTACCAAAACTAGTTTTCATTTAGCCGAAAATTAGAGTAAAAGAATTCGGAATGTTGTTTATTAAACCGGTCGTTGTCGAGCCGACCCGCAATATTTCAGCCGGACAAATTTGACATATTGCTACTCTAGCATCATTTTTCAGTCGTGGTAATGTGCATCCACACTACCTACTTGTTTACCTGTTATAGCTTACCCATATATCTATGTAGAGCTTATAGTTGTGTGGATGAAATATGTCAAATGCTGAAACAGTCAAAGCGCGTCTAATTAACCGTTTGGTCCCTCAAAAACTATTTTGGCCGAAACCGAAAATGTATTTTTCTTTTTGCTGTTTCGGGAGAATAGTTTTGGTTGTATCACTAAGCAAAATATTTTTTGTCCCAAAGAGCTAGGGAGTTGTTCTTTTTTACTTGTGTATTACTTGACTTCTAACAAGTGACATATTATTTTTACATTTCCATATCGTTGACTTATTCATGGGTTACCGTGGAAGAGCGAGTTGTGGAATACGAACAGACGCTCGCAAGCTGTAGCTTTGTGCCTCTTGAGGTCTATTTGCGAACTGTGGGACAAACACACGCACAGACCTGTGACAATTACAATAAAAGTGATAACACTAGCTTTAAGTTTCACACTGAGAGTCGACATATCACACCCTGATAGGAATTTCCCAAGTGTGTGAGCGTGAGTCAGGAACTGCTGATGGCCGAGTTGTGTTGCGCTCACATAGACCAGTCATTTGATCTCACAGTTGACTCACTGATTCACTTCCTATGTCCTTTTCAGTGGAAAGGTGAGCTGTATCGCATTGACCACGCGGACACAAAAGCGGCTCTCATTTCATTACCATTTCGGCCTGTACGGTTAGCAAGTCAATGTGAACTCTGTTAGGCACAGTGCCTTTTGCCAATGGACACAAGAATTTGCTTTCTATCTTCCTCCCTCCCCCTTCACTCTTTCTCCATCTCACCCCTCCTGACCGAGGACTGGGTGAGTCTCTTGTTAAACATGAGGTGGATGTTTTGTGTCCCTGACATTCATTCATCACATCCTTTTTAGGCAAATGACTTAGGGATGAAGACTTTCTCTTCTCCCCTGCAGCCTCTCTTTCACTCTCTCTCCCCCTCGGTCCCTCCTTTTCTTTTTAAGTGGGACAGAGGAATGTACAGTTAGTGCTGTCTCACTGAGCCCACTTGGTGATTCGTACCCAAAGAATGTGCTTATGCAGTCTTTGCTGCTCAGAAGGATTTTAATTTCCTTCCTGTGAGTCTGGAAATGTCGATAATAAAAGTAAAACAAAAGTACTTTTTTCCCTCTTGACTATTTATTATGTTTATTTTTATACATGTCAATTGGCAACAGCCAAGTAAGAAAAAAATCAAGGCATGTTTTTCCTACTTATTTTGCATTAAATGAACACAAGTTATTTACTTATTTTCATTTGTACACACAAATATGGATAGTAGTAATCAGCAATATTTACATATAAAAATTAAAAACACATACTTATACCGGTATATATATAGCCTATATATATATATATATATATATATATATAAAATTATTATTTATTACATTATAGTTAATAATAAAGTTTGGGGTTCTTATATGCTCACCAAAGCTAAATTTATTTTGATCAAAGATACACTAAAACATCATTGCAATTTAAAATAACTTTGTATTTTAATATATATTGTAAAATGTAAATTATTTACATGTGATGGCAAAGCTACATTTTCAGCATCATTAGTCTTCAGTGTCACATGATCCTTCAGAAATCATTCCAATATGCTGATTTGATGCTCAAGAAACATTTCATATTATTGTCTTATATGGAATGGACAGTTTGACCTGATTCATGGAAATAAATCAAACACACCAAGTCCACCTGAGACGTTCAGATTGAGAAACGAGTTTAATGCAAATAGTCACATTCACTTTTTTTATTTTTAGGAAAATCATTGTGTTATCCATGGAAATATTCATCCATTGGAAAAAATATCATGAATATTCATGTTATTGCACAGCCCTACATGCCAGTAAACTATTTTTTCCCTTTTAGGTCTCCTAAGCCTCTTCTCCAGCTTTCATCTGTTTTTCTTTTCCTCATATAATTCTCCCATCTCTTCTGAACAGAGATAACGCTTTGAAGTTTAAGACAAACTTGTTTTTACTGGAGGAGTCATTTTGTAACTTTTTTCCCATGAATTACCTTACTCAAGCCTCTTTTAACTGCTGAGTATGTGTACCCCACGAATTTCTCTCTCAATCTGTTCTCCTTGTGTTCACATGAACTCGTTTTGTACCTTGTTTGATCTGTTTTAAAACAGGAGAGAGCAAATGATCAGAGGAAGATGCAGTGGGTGAGAGGTGATTACCGTATTGGCGCTCACGCATCACACCAAGCCAGAAGGCAGTGTTTGTTTTTGAACACTTCCGATCAGAGCGAACAAAACACAACTTTCCGCTCTGCCTGTTTTCTGTGAACAAGTAAAAGAAAAGAGCTGAAAAACAATAATGAGTCAACACAGAGAGGGGGGAGAGAGAGTGACAGAGACAGAGTGGCTTTTTTGTCTGGCCCATGTGGGGGCTGTTGGTCACTGAGATTGACCAATCAGAGCGCGGCACTGAGGTCATCAGCATGCGGTTCACTGCCCCTCAATGGGCTGACTGAGGTGGAATTAAAGAACGGTTACGGGAATACAGGGCGCAAGGGGAGCGAGAGAAAAAACAGAGAGAGAAAGAGAGGTAGAATTTGGAGAGAGGGGGGTGGGCAACTCCTGGTGTTTTGTCCTTTCAGTGTTTTTAAATTTAATATGAAGTACCTAATGAGCTGTCTAAAGATTACCAAGCGTGCCATTGTCTTATTTGTTCAGGCACCGAAATTCTTTGTTGCGTTTATATACATGTGATAATGAGCTGACATTTTTAATTAACCAAAAAAAAAAAGACGGGGACATAAAACCCTGAGAGGAAGCTTTACAGGAGTGGATTGTTCTCTACTTAGTTCACCGCAAAAATTGGAGTCCCAGAGTGCAGTTCAGTCCTAATTCGCCCCCTTTTACTTGAGTGACAGCGCGAGTCACCCAGTTTGGCCTTTGCTGTCATAGTTTTTAAAGATCACGTCGCCAACAACTGCGCTTTCTGTCTTCATTTAAAGAGATAGTTCACCCAAAAATGAAAACTGAAATCATTCCAGACTTATGTGACTTTTATTTTTCTGTGGAACACAAAAGAAATTGTTTTAAAAAATGTTTCTGTTTATTAAAAGTCAATGGATCATATGTTGTCTGAAGAAGAATGAAACTCATACAGGTTTGGAACTACATGATGGTGAATTAATGATGACAGGATTTTCATTTTTAGGTGAACTGTCTCTTTAAGGCTGGAGAAATGGGCACGCATGCATCTTCACGATTCTTTATGCAACAGGAGGACGGACGTGCTTAATTAATTACCGTGTGGAGATGTAGTCTGTGTTAAAGAGGTAAAGAAGAACGGATGAGAATAAAACGTGACCTCTCTAAAGCCTCAACCTCTGATCCGCATACGGTCAAACCTCTGAGCTTGACAATCCTTCTCTCTTTTTCCGTGTAGGATTTAGCCACATGGACTTCATTACCCTAAATCGATCTGGCATAACAAAGACCCTAAGAGTATTGATCAGAGCATGCATATGTGAGAGAGTTGATGCATGTGGGAAAAGAGAGAAAGAAAAAGAAAGAGAAAGAATGGATTCATCCTTGGGTTGTGAACCTGGGAAAGACAAAGAAAAAAACTAGACCTTTGAACGTTATAGTTCAATATAAATTTCGGGTGGTCTGTACCAGACATACCAGGATTACTGTGGACCACGAGATCCGGCACTCTCTCATTAGTGTCTGTGTGTATGTGCACCTGTTAATGTTGCGTTAAATCGCTGTAAAAATCTCACAATGTTTCTTTAGTCAGCTGGTCTCAAGGTTTGGTGCCACAGGGGGAGGCGTGGAACCTGTCCAGTGTGACATCAGCCATTTCGACTGATATTTTTAGAGTAGTACTTTGCTCTAACACATAAGCTGTATTTTCGAAGAGTAAAGAATGACATCAGACAACTGTACTCAGGCTGTGTTCAATGGTTGTCATTGGCTGCTCATGGAGCTGGATTGTAGGTTTGGCAAAGCTTACGCAGGGATCAACAATAAGGATTTATTTTATATATATTTTTTTTTGGTGGTTTCCCAGTCGATCAGATTTGCACTTGCCAACATTTTCACTGGTCCCACTGCAAATAAGATTTATTTTTAGTAGCATTTTAAAACGTGTTAGAAAAACAGTAATAAAAAATCTGTACATTATAATTAAAAATAAAAATTACTATAAAATATGAAATTATAAAATATAAAATATGAACAAGTATAGTATATGAAATATATATGTTTGATTTTTAATTTGAATATTTGTAGTATATAATAATTAAAAACACCATGGAAAACATTACTGATTTGTTTATTATTAACCAATTCTGACTTTTATAAGTCGATGACAAGTCAAACCTTAACCTTGGTGTTAGAAAAATATTCATGTAAGTATACAATATAAATTATGAAATATAAATGTACTATAATATATGAATATAAAATTTAGTACATAAAATATAGGCTATAGTATACTATAAATACATAATAATTTTAAACATGTAAATCAAATCAAAATATTGTTTTGATGACATAATAAAGAAAATGCAGAACATTAATTGAAAGCTAACAGCTTGATCTGTTTATCTGTCTATTTTAAATTCATAGCATTAATAAAGTCATAGCATTGCCTTGGTGTGGCATTTAAATTAGCAGAATTCAACAATCATGTTCAGTATGTCACACAAATATTTGCAAGGCATAACAACACTTGATTAATGAACGTAAATGTAGTGACAGCACAACAGTGGCCCAAAAGAGCAAGAGACTGTCCTGTCCACTGGCCCGAAACGCTCTCCCACTGGGCCCTGGGCCGTCTTTATTGTTGAACCTCTTTTCGAGACTGCTTGAGGGTGTTGGAATACTGAGCAAAGACAACACCAAGTCTTTCTGTCCTTCTCTATCTGTCTCTCATGTGCACGCGTAAGCCACTTTTGACTGTTGCGGGATTATTATTGGGTGCTTTGGTGTCATGGCAACTGTCTGATTCCATTCTCTCAGGTTTTTTGTTATCAGAGGTCAGGTGACCCAAAAACACTGTTGTCTCTAATTTTGTGCTTGACTGTCACACGCATACACACGCACTCACGCGCATGCTTACAAGCGCACTATGCAAGTTCATACGGGATGCCCTAGTTTCCGTAGTAATGATGGATTCCTTCCCACTGTGCTAGCCATATTGGTTCAAGAGGAGGGGTGGAGAGAGGAAAAGAGAGAAACAGAGGAGAAAAAGAGGGAAATATGGGTGTGGTTTGAGTTTTCATACTCGGAGGATTATTGATCGTTGAACAGAAGGCATTTTAGACATCATTTAGGCAGTAATGGTGTTTAACCGCAGGAAACGGGTAATTATGTGGCATGTATGCTAATCACAGCGTGGTTACTTGGTGAGACTAAGAGTTCCCTATCGGATCGCAAACCCGAGCTCTGTTTCTGAGCGCGTTTATGCAGCACTGGCTGTAAAAGGCAGTTTTTTGTGTGCTTGGGCCTCACTGTGTCATCGTAGGCTGACCGCTGCTAAACAGAGCCCGCGGTTCAGAAGCCCACTGCTCACGATCTCTCCCACACACACACACACACTGGTCAGCGCCACTGACCTCTACGTGCCTGGAGTTTGCGGTTGGGTGCATGCCTGGGTGACTGTGTTCTGGATCGCTGTGAGAATGCGGGGGTGGCTGAACTACACTGAAGTCTGGTTTCAATCATCAGGCCGAGTCAGGGGCTTTTGGGGGAGAGGATGATTGAGAGATATGAATGTTAGATCCAAATGTTGGAGTGGAATGGAGAACACAATGTAATATATATATATATACTACATTTGAATTACATTTAAGTTTTAATATTTATCTGTATAAAATTATGTGTGTTATTATTATGTTATGTTATATGCAATTACGTCTCGTCTAGCTTATTATTACACAGAATTTCCCTAACAACAATGGTTAACTAGTCTTTTTTAAATTAGGTAGGCTAGTTTTACAGCTAGTTAGAACAAAGAAAACAGCCCAGACAGAAAAAAAGAACAGAAACAAATGACTGGACTTTATGTCTTTCTTTATAATTTTAGATGGTGGTTGTGAATTTATGAATCATTCCTAAATCCAGTTAGTGTGTCGCAGTGACATGGAAAGGCCAATTATGATGTCATCAATACCATCCCAATGATTCAGTGTGCGCATAAACAAAACACCACTGTGCTAAAACAGCCCACTGAATGGAGCAATGCTTTCCTCCCTGTGTCTGAGTGTGCGTGTGTGCGTGTGTGTGTGTGTGTGTGTGTGTGTAAATGCGCTCCTATAGCCGTGATCTATTTCATGCTCTGCCAAATCTCTCCTTCTCCCATCCTGCAGAGGGAAGATATGGGACACACACTCTTAGCGTACAGTTGTGTGTGTGTGTTGGATGGTTTAAAATGCCTGGCAGGAGCTCTTTTAATGCTTTATTAGTGTTTATGTTGCCTTGACTTGTGGCGCGGACGGCTACCGCGGACGTGAAGAATGCGAGTCGACGCACTTCAGAGACGCACACATTCCAGCGAACCCAGCAGACGTTACCCCGTCTCCGTCTCGCCACCCGTCCAAAACACCCTCCCCCTCACCCCTAATCTGGCTGGTATTTGTGTTATTCTAATCTTTATCCATAAAAGGTTGCAGCTGTAGACGTATTTGTGCACGAGTGTGTGAGCTATTCAGATCTAAAGGCCGTTTATTTGATAATGGTGAACGACGGGTTAATCCTGTCCTAATGGCATCTGACAACAGCACTGGATTTCCGTTTTTCACATATGCATGTGTGTAAATATATAAAGACATATAATGCCACCAGAGCCCACCGGTTGACAGCTGTAAGTACCCCTACCCTCCAGCCCCCCGACAATCAGGATAAGCCAAGATCGGCATGTCTCAGACAAATGCGTCATTTTTTCCCCCTCTGTAAGTGTGTGTGTGTGTGTGTGTGTGTGTGTGTTTGTGTGTGTGTGTGTGTGTGTTTTACAGGGGTTAGGATAGTCTACATCAGAGAGGGGACAGCTGGACTGGCATGTGTCCATCGCCGCTCAGGTTTCTGCAGTATAAACGCTCTTGTCCCATCATTATTACACCCTTCCTCTCGTTTCCCTTCTCCTCACACCTCTGCTTCTGCTATCAGCTCGCTCGCCTGATTTAGGTGTGTCAGCAGCTAAGCGAGAGAAGAGAGTGTGAAGTGGAATTCTTGCGTTTCCCGTAAGATGGAGGGATATATTTAGATCGGGGTAAAGCTAGCATGACCTTAATACAGGACAATGGATCGCAGCTGTACCCGACATGGGTCCGCTTTTTTAAATGCACACACGCACAATAGGAGAGGAAGGAATGGCGATTAAAATGATTTCTCTAGTGTTTAATGAGAAAAGACATTAGCTGGCACAGGAGTTAGCGGGTGCAGGAGGTGATAATTGGACCGGCTCATGTGACTTCTGTTCTCCAGCTTAAAGGAATAGTTCACCCAAAAATCATTTACTTCCCCCGGTGACGGACTAAGCCTGTGTTATATTCTTTCTTTGGTGAAACACAATGGAGATGTTAAGGAGAATAATCAAGCAGCTCTTTACAATGAATATGGAAAGTGGTTTGTAATGTCAACACATTCCACGTTCACAAAAATCATCAGAAAAGTATCATTGTAGTTCATACTGCTTGTTATTCTAAGTAGAGATGCACGCTTGTTATTCTAAGTAGAGCTGCACGATTCTGGATAAATTGAAAATCAAATCTTTTTTTTGTAAAAAATTGGTTTGAATGAATAATTAATTGATTCACTCATAAGTACTTCACTTGTTTCATTACTGGATGAATCAGCCTTTTTGAATGAATCTCTTGAATGAATGATTCGATGACAAATACTTTGTTTAACACCTAGTCCTAGTGGTGTAACAATGTAATCAATACAATCGTTATTTGAAGCATGAAGTTACTTTCATAAAGTGATTTGTTTTGATCGCTTCCATAGACATCAGTGTTTATATCTGAAATATAAGTGTGATAATTTGAGTATTTGTAACACAGAAATAATCATACTGTGGGGTTGAAAAGACTTTTTGTGAAACGGTTTCATACCTATACATGATAGCTGTTTTCACTGGGTCAGCGGCAGCGCAGATTTGATTGATCTGGTGTGATTTTGTAGACACGGGCGAATCGTTGTCATTTAGGAACGAGATCACGTGGGTGTTTGAATCGAGATTGCAATCTTGTAACGATTAATTCTCCAGCTCTAATTCAAAGTATTCTGAAATCAGCAGTAATAAACTGAATGTGTTTTAAATACACAATAATCAGGTTTTTATATAATCATCAATAAAATCTAATCGGTTACATTTGAACTAATTGAATCTTGCTTATTCCACAGCTAGCCATATTTGAACCATGTTCATATTTATTTTCATACAGAATAAACTTAATTGTTTTCACAATTAACAGTTTTATGCTAATTGTCAGCAATTTGTGCAATTACTGCAAATAGACAAATATGCTTTTTTATAGTTTATAGTTATAGTTTGTTGTGTAACTACAAAAAACAAATAGATTGGAATTGGAATGAAATGGAATTCAAATGAAAATGCATACGGTAGTCCAGCCTTACAGTTAAATATGCCAGTCAGCTTTTCATAGACTATTCATAGACTGTTTGTTTGGGAATAAAAAGTTATTTTATATGTGATTTGAACAAAAAAAAAATGTTTTGAGACCACTGATGTCAGTTGATACCAAAGTTGTCACTGTCACAGTTTCATACTTGAATTTAAATATGTTTCATAATTATCACTGTAAGTATAGTAAACACCTTTCCAAGATGGCCACCAAGTGAATTGACTGTAGCCATATTTTATTTTTGAGCCTGTGGTGAAGGGGAAGATTTCCAGTGAATTATACGGTCTGTTCTTTACACAAATCATATGACTTCACAATAAGACTTATATAGCGCACAAGTCATATGGATTACTTAAATGTTTTTTTTTTTTTTTTTAATGGGGTATGGCATTATAAATCAACATCCATTTTCACTGTATTATCCTTATCTATGTTCCAGTGATGAATATAAAGAACGAAATGCAATGAGGGTGAACAAATGAAGATTGTATTCTCATTTTTCGAAAGAACTATCCCCTTAAAACTACGGATCTGTACAGCTTTGCTCAGAGGGGCCATCTCAAAAACTCACAGCGCTGACATCATCTCGGTCTGTCTCCCTCCGCCTTGATCGTTGTGTTTCTCTCTCTCTCTTTCTTTCTCACTCTCCCACTGCCTGTCTCATCATGATATTCCCGTCTTTGTGTTGTATTGTCTCAGCCTTTCCTTTGAAGCATCGTTTACTAGTGTACGCTCTCGCGGTTTTTACACTCAGCCGTTCCTCAAAGGAGACAAGCTTTTGTGTCTTTTGTTACATTCTCCGTCTCCCCTGTTCTGAGCCCCACTTTTATTCCACTATCACCTTTCCGTCTTTTATTTTCACGATACTCTATCACCTGTGCGAATGCCACGGTTAATGTGGCACCGCCCATGTGCTGCAATGTTTTAATGTGCATATCTATGCTAGTCGAGCGGTGCAGCTACGTTATTACCATCTTTCCCATATGGCCGGAGAGGTGAGAGAGTGGGCTTCCCTCAAGTGAGATTTATTGGCCCCATATTGATGTCCTTAGGCGTTGCCGATTGATTTGACACGGCCGACATTGTTTTGCGAGCCTGGGGGGAGGTGTTTTGTAAGAGCATGAGGCCGAATGAAACTCTATTCCGCCCCTTTGCAAAACCCTTCCCTTTTGCTCCCGAGCTGGAGGCCTTGGGGTTGTCAGGGGCGACCATCATGGCGCTAGGCAACCTGGCCTAATTCGTCCCATTTGGCTGAGCGTGGTTGCGCAGGGAGTATTGTTCCTGAGTCAACAAAATCTAGCCAGGCACGAACGTGACCTCACAGCCGGAGGAATCTTTGGCGTCCACTACAAATCAAACGCGTATGCTTGTTCAGGATGGATGTTTGATAGTTTTATCTGCGTGTTACATCTGCACATAGTTATGTAATTTGAGAGTTTTGAAATACATCTCTTGCTTATTTTTCTTCTGCTCAGTTGGCGATAATCCTGAGGCGCACACACACCTCCCGGCACTCGCACACATATCAAAGTACTAAGTCCGCCCTTGTCCGCAGTACTGTATCCCACTGTCTCCCCAGCTGTCACCGTTCACACACACAGAAGCTGACACACTTGTGCTAAGAGACACAAAATGCATTTGTTCTTTCTTCTGACAGACGTTTAAATATGCGTGGAAGTCCACTAAACCAAAAGCATGTGTAACTTTATTCTTGACATTTGCTTTTCTGCACTCACAAAGACAAATCGGCAATGCGTTCACGCACGCACACTCCTCCACTGCGGGCTTGGTTATCTGGGTCAGTGCCTGTACAAATCTCATTACACTCCAGTCTGCCATCCTGATGCATTATGGGTAATGTAGTTCTGACCTAGTATTAGAAACAACACCTCAGGCACACGCATTACTTTTCAACTTCTTTCTGCATGAGATTAGATTTGCTTTTAGCATTTGTAGTAGGTATACACCCTCCCTTTGCCTTTAAAAAGGTATCGAGTGTCTCTCAGAGGAGCGTCGATAAATGAAAGCCGATCCACCATTGCTCATTTTGCACTATGTGTGTGTGCGCGAGTGTATTTGAAACCTCTGTAGGCTCGCCGGAGTCCTGTTTCACACGGTCTTCCTGTATCATTGATACACCTGAGGACAGGTACTTCACTTCCTCACACACCCTGTTCAAAAACACTCTGTATCTCTATTTTTATGCGTCCACGATAAGGATTTTTTATCCTGAACTGCAGGATCTAATGGGCATCTGTTCTGAACAGGAGGTTATGGATTTCTACTAGCCAAAAGAAGAAAAAAAATCAATATCTGCAATTCTGCACCCTCACCACATCCGAGTGTGATTGGGAGAGTGCATAATAGACAATGTGGTTCGTTAACAATTTCGTTTGCATCGTATTTGAGCCTCATCTGAGAGCTATGCAGATTTTCTCATACGAAACTATCGTTCCCTCAGGGTTTACCATGATTCTCCTCAACGTTTTCTGGTTTTGTTTTACAGCTTGTCTTTTTGCTTTTGTCTGTGTGAACGTACCTTTATTGACACGGTCTATCCTCAGCTGTTGTGTGTCAGATGAAGAGATCAAAGAGGAAGAACCTCTTAAACAAATAACGCCGGGATGCCAGCACACATGGCACACACACACAAAAATATTTAATCGGGGCTTGAGCTCAAAATCACTCATATTTTCCCGGGAACTCAAGATTTGAGGAAGTCTAATCCTGCTTTTGTCTTCGTTTGTTTGCAATTTGCTTTTTCAATCTGTGCTTTCTAAATACAGATTAAAAGAAGTCGTGAAAACATGCGTCGTCACGCAGGTATATAAAAACACTGGCATGTGTTTTAGAAGAGGCAGATTATAAAATCTGTTTGTAGATTAAAATAACTGTTTTTAGCAAGGTGTATAACCACAGGCAGTCAAATCTGTTACACACACACTGCTATTTCAAAATCTCAAAACGGAATTCGGTTTGTTGAGCAATCTTGGTAAATTACAGTATCATCTGCGTTCAGCGCTGTGAGAGAGAGTGCAGATGTTTGCAATTATTTGCTGTTTGTTATTTCCTGTCAGTCTTTGTGATACACAATGAAGAGCAATTACAGTGGTCAACGTTGCTGACCCGAGGGAGTCTTCAATCACTCACACACACACACATAATCTGGAGCCTGTATAATCCCCTCCTCCCTCCATCAACCTCCAATTAATGAATCCTGTGGCTTACCATCCATTTTACATCAAACTCTGAACACTTGTGCTGAAGAGTGTGTGAGTGTGTGTTCACAGGTTCACAATGTCCCAGTAAATGTTTCTCTTCAAATTATACTATAGCCTATATATTTTCTCTGTTTTCCAGGATTCAAAGAATCAAATCATCTGAATAATGAGTTAGTGAATGAATCCATACTGTAAAGGTCATGGAAATTCATTGGTCAAAAAGGAGGGGGGAGGGGTGGCTGTTTGTTGATCTTGTGCTTTAAGTCAACATGTCATTTTTTTTTCATTTACTTATTTCCTGCTTTGTTACTAAACAATAATGAAAGAACCTCTCCCTAAATTACCGCACTAGTTCTTTCTTTGTAATGTTGTCCATTCATGACACTGCACTGCTTTGTCCTGGTATAATGCAGTATAGGTCAGTGTTTTTCTGTTGTGTAGCTGTCAGACATGGTTCTCTCACTGCTCTTCTAATCTTTAAAGTGAACCAGGCTGTGTCCACCATAGATATTGAGAGGGACACATTGATATTCGGATCAATATGGTTTCAATGAACCGTTCTTTAACTCGTACAGTTTGGATTTCGTTCTTGCTTCAGATCATAGCAGAATCAGAGAGATGCTTTAAAGACAACATTAAATCAAACTGGACTAGTATACTTTATCAAAAATATCCATGGTCATAATGTGCATGGGTGCACAGTGTTGAAAAGAAATGTGCGCTTTCATCAAATTGTAGGTTTCTGAAACATAACCAAGGCCAGGTGCAAAAGAATATTAACTTAATATCATAACTCTAATAGATACATACAATTCTTTCCTACATTACTGCCTGCTGAATGCTTTGGTTGACCCTGAAAAACCCTTATTACCACAATGAAATGTGTTGTGAATGGCGTTTTGTGATCTTTAAGTATGCCTTTCTGAAACCCTAATAAGAAGCCATATTCCTCACATATTCGTGCTGTCTTAAATGTGAGTGCTTTATCTGTGTAGTTTGTGTAAGAGACATGAGAACGTAAAAGAGGCAGTGGAAGAAGGTTGCTACTGTAATGTTTGCCCATTGACGCGGCAAATTTTGTGACCCAGTCAGCGTCCCCACAGGCAACGTTGTCACAAAAGCAATTTTCTGGGTTTTCAAACCCAAATAATAGTAATTGTCATGGACGTTTGGTCACACATAATAATAGGCTCCATGTTAGAGTGCAATTATATGAGTAAATATAAAAAGAAAGTCATGAACAATATGTAATATGGAATTATGTAGTTTGTTATTAATGTAGTGCAATTAATGTTTTCATGTGAATTAGCGCAGAAAAGATAGAGCCGTTTGCTGTGACAGTCTGGTGTGTTTAACAATTTCTGGTTAATGGTATGAGATTAAGGTATTGAAATGTGTCTAATGTTGAGTTTAACTGCTGGACCGCATTTATGAATGTTCAAGACGTGCTTGACAATTAGTCAGAGGCCGTAAATATTGGTTTATGTTTTGTAAAACAGCAGTTAGAAGTGTTTTTTGTGTGTGAGGAGGACACACCACAGTGGAATGCGCTGCCCGCTTTAGGTGCTCAGGATCGGGTTGGCGTGGAGCCCCTGCCATATGCTGCATGTGTGTGTGCTTTAGTGTGTGTTTATGTGTGTGTGTGGCTCTGTGCACGGTCATAAATCCTAAGTCCTTGCAGACACCACCAATCTAGCGAGGTCAGAGGTTAAAATGGCACTGCACGCATGCGTACATACACAAACACACATGCAAAACTGGAGTGTCGCTCTGAAAAATTTATGATTGAAAAAATAACCTAAAGGCCCTTAGTGCTATTATTATGCAGAATGAATAATTGAGTTTGTCTGTGACAGAGATTATCCAGTGAATGCCAGAAAAAAAGTTTTTTTCTCCTCTGCATTCAGTATCGCACATTTTATTTGTGTCTGTTTTGGAGGTGTCAGCTGGATCGCCATTAATGGTTAGAAGCTGGCAAATTCTCTGCTTGTGAAATGTGGTGGTGTATTGTTGTATTCTGCATTGCGGTATATATTTTATTAGCATTTAGCATCCAGCAGGTAATGGACAAAACATTACTACACACCTTCTAGTGCAAAGCATTTGCAGGAACTCAAAATTTGCATGTAAATCCAAAATATTCAAATGAAGATGTCCGACTTGTTAGCAGGGAGTAACCAAATGACCCATACAAAAATATAATGTGTGACTTCAAAATACAATGCCAATAACATGTCCAGGGCACAACAATAATGATGCATTGTCATGATATTTTGCACTTTTTGATTATATAAATCTTTTTATGCTTTAAAAAGTGAATAATTCTTTATTTAGCCTAATTCAATCCCACCATGTGTGGTATCACAGGACCCCCAAAAACATTCTATTACCAGGTTTATTATTTCAATCGTCAACAAAACAAAACAAAATGCATTATATATCTAACAATATATTAGTAAAATGTTGTCATTAAAATATGTGTTTAGGATTAAAACAATCGCAGCTATATTGTATATTATACAAGTTTTATGTTACTCCATTTAATGTTAAGATTTTCTTAAAATAAAATTAAATAATTATATTGTTTATTATACCACTTTAATGAAACTCATTAATAAATTCATAAAGACTCTTGCTGGAAATTGATGTACAATTTTCAACACATTTTTACAAACGACGATCACAACTCATTCTCACAATGATAACTGTACTTTACATCAGCAAAATTCACAGAAAGCCTTCTGTTACACTAACATCACATTAGTGTGAGAAAAAGGTACGAGGCAGAAAATGAGTTTAATGTCGCTGTTCTCTCTACATGTATTTATCCGAGCGCGCATGCATTTGCATGTGATCAAGTCATTTAACAGGTTGAGATTGAGTTTAATCAGCCGTGAGATTCACCATGTTCTTTTGATCTAAAGTTTAAATCTGAACAAATCAGGAAAGAGGGGTATTTTAAGAGGGAATGTCATATTATCTTTCTATGTTTTACTCGCTTTGTTTGAGGAGAAACAGCATGAGGCGAGTAGATACGGTGTGTTGTTAGTTGTACTTTTGGATCAAAGGCTTAGATGATTCACATTAACAGAGGAACACATAAAAGCAGCTGTTACTCACCATTATAACATTTTGGCAACTAATCAATAGCCATTGGCTCATTATAGGAGCTACATATTGTGCTGGTTTCAAATAGAGATAATGAATCCCTTTATGAGCTGAAAAGCTCTAACAGTTTAATGTGCACTTTGGTTTTCAAATTGATTTAGGTCCCATTGGTGCATTTTCTCAGTCTGCGTTTAGGTGTATATGTGAATGTGTCTGTCTTTTTGTGTATTTTTGGCCGTGGAAGTGTGTACGAGTTAAACCTAAGTTGCCATGCCCACCGAGGGATGTGGCTGAGCGATGTGGCCATTAGAGGAAGCTCACCCTTAGAAAAGTCATGGAAAAAGGGCAATTATAGGCAGGCGGTACAAAAGACAGCTCAGCTCGGTGCGGAGTGGGGTCCTAAGTGCCACATCCATCTGAATTCTTTCACAGGAAGGCTCAGTACGTCTCGGAGACCATGAAACCCCAAACGACGACATTAAGACAGCTATTTTATGCTCTCTCATGGGGGTGGTGGGCTAAACAAAACTATTTTTCCATTACTTTCCTCATTTATGTCTTGCTGCTACTAAAAGCTCACACCAGTTGTAGCCGGCTCGTATTAAAATGAGCTAAGAGTCCCATTGGGAGGGAATAGCGGGGACATTTTGAGCGGTAAAGATGTGTAGTTGGTGTTGAATGCTAAATGCTAATGGATGAAAGAGATTGCTTACAGAGCACATCACACCTCTGCTGGCTCGCCAAATCAGCACTTCAGCTTGAATATGAGCCGTGAGCGTGTGGCCGGGCCCTCGTTTGCAAAAGTATACAAGATAGTTCATCTTAAAATGAAAATGATGTCTTTATTTACTCATCCTTATGTCATTTCAAAACTGTATGGATATAATTTTCTGTGGAGCGCAAAATAGACACTTGTTATGCAACTCTTGTCATACTACAGCAGTTCAGCTGTAAACTCAATAGAAAGGACAAAAAGTAAATAAAAGTAGTCCAAGTGACGTGTAATCCAATCTTTCTGAAGTCAAAATATAGTTGTTATTC
Source organism: Phoxinus phoxinus (assembly GCF_949152265.1). Taxonomy (NCBI): domain Eukaryota; kingdom Metazoa; phylum Chordata; class Actinopteri; order Cypriniformes; family Leuciscidae; genus Phoxinus; species Phoxinus phoxinus. The sequence goes on from NC_136891.1 coordinate 25,986,123, forward strand.
ACTGAAAGTTGTGTTTTGGCCATGTCCACAAAGTTGGTGAGAGCTTTAGGGAAATGATTGGATAATGACTTAGGCCTAAATTTCAGCCTATTCATAAAACCAAGCTTTTAATGTTGTTTATATGTGTTTTAAATGTGCTTTAAGACAAACCAGGTACAAATGCATAAGTCAGCACCATTGCTGAGTATTTTTCCTTTAAAACAGCAGTGAACCAAAGATAATCTCAAAAACGAGGTTTGAAATCGCTTGTGTTTCTGACGCCACAGAGTACCTTGAACCAATCAAGTCACCATGTGATTGTATTCGTAGGCGGGGCTCATTTGCATATTCATAGAGCCGCGTATATTAAATGAGGTAAGGGTAGAGTTGCATTCAAGCTATTCTAAGGCATGAAAAACTAAATTCAAGAAAAAAAACTTTTAAATATGTAATTTTGGTGATCAAAGATCCATTTTAAGGGATAAAAGGATTGACTACAGGGGGATTTTAAGATGAGCTGGAATATAGAGCACAAGTCATACTGCGGAGTTTTTGGATGTTTTTATTGTTTTTTGTCCTTTTTGGAGCTTGACAGCCTCTGATTACAGTGCACTTTGTTGGACAAGAATTGCATCACAGTTCTTCAAAGATTTCTACTTTTGTGCTTCAGAAGAAATAACAGCATACAGGTTTGAAACGACATGATTGGTGAGTAAATAATGGCAGAATTGCTTTAAATTCTCAGTTCCTCTTCAATCTGCTTCTTAGAAATCATTCTGGTGATTTTGAAGAGACATAGTGAAGGGCAACCGACGCTCGTCTTGCTTCTCAAACACGTCTGTGGTGTCTGATCACCTTGTCACACACATAGATGCAAATTCATAGACACGCATGCATGCGCATATCAAGCCTCTTAAATCTCCAGCTTGCATTTAGCACTTTGACAAATTATTTTCCATCTCATTGGTCAAGGTGACAGAAAATGGATTGTGTTTTTTAATTGCCTCTTATTTAGATTGTATCAGTTTATTACAGATAAATCAAAAACTTGTTTGTCCCCTGATTTTGTAGCTAAAGGATTGCATATTGTATGTCATACATCCTACATCATCAATACCGTACAAATAAGACCAGACATAAATGTCAGACCCTTCGGTATGGACAAGGTTGATTAATATCATTGGGTCGAGAATATAATGAAACAAAATGTAACTAGAGAACCTGGTTTGTATAATAACATCTAAGCTGTTCTATTTATCCTAATCATATTGCGGTTTGAAGACCTATACATGCACTCATTTGTTGAGGGCTTTGAGAAAACACACACAAGCTACCTCAGAGTTTGCTTAAAATAATTCAGTCATTTACCTCTTCTTACATTAAATCACACTGATAATTAAATCAATTTCCACTGTTTTGCCGTAACCGTGTTTACTCGCGAGACGTGATGAGTAATGCGGCTTTTACTCGCTGCATTAAGCCGAGTTTGCAGGGATGCGTAAAGAGACTGCAGACGAGAAGAAAGACTCAAAGACACTGTTTTCTCTGTTTCATCCGTTAGAAGAGCAGCATTCGGTAATGGAAGGAGACAGCGCGGTAGACATATAGCGCTACACCCTCCCCCCAACCTCATGAAAACTGCACAAGAAAATGCAGCTGCAGGCGAAACTGGTGCAGCCATCTAATAAAACGTACTCGGTGCACTTCGTCAAGCTAGGCTGACACACACACACACACCACAAGCATCTACCTCGCACCTGCCGAGCAGCAGATCTTGTGCCACCAGGGCAATCGCGTTACATTAAACGCATTACTCCGTGATGGTTACCAGTGTGCCAGGGGCCATGAAGAGGAGTCTTTTAATTTTGAAAAACGAAAATTAAACAACATAGGAGGCTCTTTACGCAAGTAATGCACAAGGACGTCGGGACTACCAATATTAACAATCTGATAAACGTAATAATTGCTCGCCCCATTTAGCAGGTCTTTATCTAATAATCAGGAATATGGTCTCATTGGTTGCCATGTCTAATAATAGTGAGCGATTATTTTAGACTACTGTAATACCCTGAGAGGTCCTCGCATAATAAATGGTGATTAACAAGAGTGAAAGGTGTAATTTACCTACGGACGTGCGTAATTGCTATTCGGCAAATCTGCTTTTTTCCTTGCACATATGCATGAGAGCAAAGAATCGCAAAAACAAGGGAACACACACACACTGAGAGCGGATTGGTAGAAAGCCTGTGAGAGAGAAATTCATCTGTGATGAGGAAATGTAGCCTGTTCTCGCTGGTGTGTTTTTCTGTGAGAGAAAGGGTGGAAATTTCCATGGAGATGGAAAATTGGCTTTTGCACCATTTTTATTGACAGTGATAGTAGAGAAAGAACAGGAAGTGTTCGGGAAGTGACACGAGCTGAACTTTTCCTGCATGAGAATCATGGTTCAGTTTGTTACTGCTAAGTTAAGGCACAACAGATTTGGATGTCTTTTTGATAATAATGATGTCCATTTTGCTGACGTATGAAAGAAATGATCTCTGCTACTGATGTATTTATAATATAAGTTGTCATATTTCAGCCTTTATAATTTTTCTTATTGAAAAAGATCCGACTCATTAATTCGGGGAATCAGGCTACAATTGTCGTGTTGCACATTTTTGATCCACTAAAAAGATTTCTTTCATAAGAGTCATTTGGTTTAGAATTGGACTACATTGTGTGTTTTTGCGCACGACATGCAAGGACTGCAGACTTCATTTGTAAAAAAGTTAATTGCTATTTGAGGAAACATATTTTGCTCTGAAATATTTGGAGAATTTAATTGAAAACTCCAATTTTATGTGCTGTGATATAATGTATAGCCGATAATGATATGCGACTATAATGAAATGCAAATTGATCCTGCATATTCAACTGTCTGTGCATGTGTGCATCGAGGTGGCCAACATTTTAGTATCATACCCTCCCTAATGTGCTTACATGTGTTTTTATGAATTGTTCATGTCCTGACAGAACTAATGAACAGTAAAATGAATCCCTGTCAGTAATCGTGCGCCCACTAGAGCTATATACCGTGTCACGTTAACGTTCCGCGTGAAATCACGTGCGCCGTCCACCTGGGCTGGATAATGAGATCTGGCGTTCTGCTTGAAAGATGAAAAATGTCAGACAAATGAGCCCAGTCAATACGAGGCTTCTTGCAAACAAATGCGTCCTGATAGGAGAGCATCCCTGCGTCTCCCTCAGTTCTGGGCGTGTAATTGTCTGTCTGTGTTCTCTAATTGCGGCATAATAAATAAAGCACGTTCATTTGTTTATGTCTGTACTTCTAATGCGATTCCCTCCAGTAATGTGCCGCAGATATCTCTCAACTCGGCTTTTTCTCCGTTTTCTCCCTTTTTCCCTCCCCTCATCCCTCTCTCTCTCTCTCTTTGTCTCCTCGTCCTCCCGTTCCTCCACTCCTCAGCACACCTGGGGGCCTGCAGGGGATGTCTCAGCATGAATAATGCAGAAGAGCTTCAGAAGTTGTACCTGCTCTCCTTTCCTACCATCTCTCTCTCTCTCTCTCTCTCTCTCTCTCTCTCTCTCTCTCTCTCTCTCTCTCTCTCTCTCTCTCTCTCTCTCTCTCTCTCTCTCTCTCTCTCTTCTCTTCTCTGTTTCTTTCTCGCTCTCTCTCTCTCTCTCTCTCTCTGTGTCAGTGCGCACTTTCCATCTCTCACTCTCCTTGTCCTCACTTTTAAAACCAAGTAAAACCATTATTCCCTTGTGGAGGAGCGGGAATGTGATTTCCTGTGTGCTTGTTTTTTGCAAAAAAAAAAAAAAAATCCTGTTTGCCGTTTAAAAACAAAAACAGGCTTGCACTCAGTCCACTCTCTCTCTCTCTGTCTTCTGCAGTGGATTTCGTGGACTGTGGCAGAGGTTCTGGCTTGCGCTTCGAGAGCGGAGACCCCGCAGATTTCCGGATAGAGGCCGACGGGACGGTTTTCGCAGCGCGAACACTGCAGCTCTCTGATGGGAAGGGGCGGAGCTTGGAGATTAAGGCCAAGGACGTGAAGTCTCAGGAGCATTGGCTGGTACACGTCAACTTCACCCAGCCCAAGCAGGTAGGAAGTAAGGCTCACTCGCACGTTAACACAGGGAACGGCGACTACGTGACTGCAAAAAATCACAGTAATTATAACCGTGTCAGATCGCTAACAACGCATGGTGTTTCTAAACTAGCCTCACGCTGCAATTACACCATCAAAATGCCATTGTGCGAATGTGAGCTCACAAAAATGTCTCTCTTCATCCGAGGGCCTCTGTGACAAAGCCAAAGCACTAATAAAACTATATTAGAAAATTAGCAGAGCACTAACACGTTGATAGTAGGGCTGTAATTAATGTTTAACGATGCTAAAGAGACATTAAGGCTGGAGGATACATTAGACAGTGTGGATCTGGACCCTCAGCTTGGGAACACTAACCATATGTCTCATAGCCCTGCCTTCTGCTCAGAGACAGGGAGAATTTACTCTTTATTACTGACTCACACATGCCCACACACTGCCGCCAAGGGGAAGGAGGACGAGAGGAGCCAGCAGGGGATGAGAGCGGATAAAGGCCGAGATGGTCGAGGAGGAGAGGGTGAAGGGTGGGCAGTCATAATATATTACCCATGAGTTTGCTGGTGATGTTAAAACCGAGCAACACTGGAAATATGGTGATTTTAATGAGCTTTTAATTTGACCATTAAGTTTTCTAAAGAACGTGTCATCTTGTGAGACGTTTTAATTACATCTCTGATTTAAAGTCAGTAGCAAAAACCGTGTTTGAATGGGTACGGTTGATTCATGTTTGTTTGAATGGGTACGGTTGATTCATGTTTGTTTGAATAAATTCGATTCAAAACTCAACATTAGCATTCACAATTTTTGTAATGTTTCTTATGCTCTCCAAGGATGCATTTATTTGATCAAAAATACAGTATAAGCAGTAATATTGTGAAACATTATTACAATTTAAAACAACTGTTTTCTATTTTAATATGTTTTTAAATGTAATTTATTCCTGTGATCAAAGCTGGATTTTCAGCATCATTACTCCAGGCTTCAGTGTCACATGATCCTTAAAAAATCATCCTAATATGCTGATTTGATGTCCAAGAAACATTTATTATTATCAATGTTGAAAGCAGTTTGTGAAATGTGCTTTAATGCATCCTTGTTGAATAAAAGTATTAATTTCTTTAAAAAAAAAAAAAAAAAAACTTACTGGCCCCAAACTTTTAAATAGTTAATATAGATAAATATAACTGTTTATTACTATGCATTCATTTATTGGTGCATTTGAATGAAAATGATTATATTCAGGGTTCCAGCGATCCTGAAAAAAATGGTAATATCAGGGAATGTATTGTGCTTTCCAGGGCTCTAAAAATCATGACAATATATGGAAATTAATAAAATCTTAAATGGCGGTGACAATATAATTATTTATAGTTATGGTCAAAAGTATTTATACAGATGGCTCGATAAAGCGCAAACTCAATAAAAATCCAATCATTTATTCACAAATGGCTAATTCATGGATAAATCATAGAAAGTCATGATGCCTTGCAAAAGGAAAACCATGCCTTGCTTATTTGAAAGTAGATTTTTATTGTTTTTAATTTCATTAAACATTTCGATTTTCATTAAATATAATCAAAAGCCTATCCCTAGTTTATACAGCTAGAGATAACCGATAGAGATAGAAAGGCGATTAATGTGGAATGAGAGAGAAAACAGGAGATATGAAAAGTAAACGAGAACGAACTGAGGTGAAATATGTTTTTCCATCAGTTCTGTCAATGTTTATGTTGTCGGTTTGTTCATTTGGAGAGATTGTGAGACTGTGAGTAGGTACAAGGGTAATGAGCTAGCTCATCACCTGAGTCATTGCAACGAGAGAGAAAAACGAGAGAATCTATCTCCCTCCTTCAACATCGAACTGCCGCCCGCCCCCATGTCACTGTCATTACCGGCAATATTTCACCACCGGGAGGAAGAGAGAGAAGATAAGTCAAGAGAAAGGGAGGCTTAGTTGATATCAACTGAGAGGGAATATTGAGTCGCGTTATAAGCTAACACACTGTGAGATTTTGTACTTGCATAAAGAAATCAATCGTTGTATTGTGTTGTTAGTTGGAAATGAACTCTTAACTGAACACTCAGGGTTTTTTGTTCTGTGTAACACTAAGAGCAGGGCAAATGTCTGGTCAAGCACATCTCTGGCTGCCTTCGGCTCTGAATAACAAGGCTCATGGAGAAAGGAAATGGAACAATACTGCAAGCTCGACACACACTTTCACATTCACTATGTGGGTGTTACTGCTCTGGGAGTTAACGATGGAGCAGCAGTGATATTTATGACCCCATTACAGAGGGTAAAATTAATTCTGTAATTATTCGGGGCCGGGGCAAAAGTGATGCAAGTGCTGCAGTGTGTGTGGGTGTGTGCGCATCACCTAATGTACATTGACCGTGTGGGTGTTTTTGAATCTAACTGTTGTTCTTTTCGCCGTTTTTTTTCTTTGCCAGGTGCCAGTGATACTGTTTCCGCGGCACAGTGTGGTCGTCAAGGGCGACGGCAGTGTGAATCGCGTGAAAAGAGACTGGGTCATTCCTCCTGTTAACGTGGTTGAGAACTCCAGAAAACAATTCCCTGAAGAGCTTGTGAAAGTAAGTGTACACACAAAGAAAAACAACATTGGTTCATCATGTGAAGTGTATTCGAAAAAGTACGATAACAATAAACGGTGATTCATTCATTGAGTTGCTATTCACGTGCATGGAGTTAAATTTAATGTTTATCCTGCGAAATTTGCGTGTGTGTTTCAGATCCAGTCGGATAAGGACAAGAGTAACACACTGCGCTATAGCGTGACCGGACCAGGAGCCGACCAAAACCCCAATGGCCTGTTCATCATCGACGCCATTTCAGGAATCCTGTCTGTCACCAAACCACTGGACAGAGAACACATCCCCAACTTCCATGTAAGTGTGTGTGTGTGTTCATGACTCCATGTCCTGAGATGTCATGTCAAACTTTTGTGTACATTTTATCCTAAATAACATGTGCGCAAAATTATTCAGATTTATGAAACCGTATGAATGATTGGATTGCACAAGATTTCCTTTAGAAATATGTAGGGCTGCCACCGTCTAAAGAACTTTCTAGTTGACTAGTAGTCACTCATTTAAGCCATTAGTCGACTAGTCCGACATTTATGATATTAATTTAAGTACTTAAAAATATACTTGGGTTTGGGGAGTGGCATCAGAATATGGTTTCAGAGTTGAGAATAAATATTATACCATTGTTCTACATTACAGAGAGATACTAAACAATAATAATGAGCATTTAAATATGAATTAAGCATAATTGTTCAGTTCATTATTTGGCCAAATTGCCCGGTAAAAGAGTTGATTTATTATTTAAATTTTAAATAATGTAAAGTAAAATTTGTATAGCCTGTGCACTTTTCAATGCCGTTTCTTGCAGACACAATGTTTAAACATCAGGCCTTTGGTCTTTAGATCTGTGCATTCCATCCAGGACAGAGAGAAGCCCTCTAAAACTCCCAATAAATTACATGAATATGAAATGATTTGCTTCCTAATGGTGCCAAAGGTGGAGCATCAGGCTTCCTTCGGATAGCTCATGCATATATACAGTAGACTTAAAACTGCTCTAGCACGCAAACTGCAACCAAGTCAGCTGCAGCAGTTGCTTAACCCCACTAACCGCTGTAAATGAGTGTGGCGGTTAATAGCCTCTTTTATACTGAGAGTGTGTCTGTACTGCCATTGCTGTTACAGTTTTGCTCAGTTGGCTGCAGAAAATGTGTGAATTGAGTACTGTCAATTTCTTCTGAATGTTGCATTAAAATGGCTCATAATGGCATAAAAACACTGAAAAATAATGTGGAGGTTCATTGTTGTTCAAACGTGATTCTGAGAGTAATTCACTTCATGCATCCCATAGCATAGCTAGTTCGTTATTGATCAAAGTTAACAGTAATGTTACAAAACAAATTATATCATCATATTAGAATGATTTCTGAAGGATCGTGTGACACTAAAGACTGGAGTAATGATGCTGAAAAATCAGCTTTGCCATCACAGGAATGAATGACATTTTAAAATATATTAAAATAGAAAACAGCACCTTTTCAATTGTAATAATATTTCACAATATTACTGTTTTTACTTAGTTTTGTCAAATAAATGCAGCCTTGGTGAGCATAGAGAAGAAGAAAACTTTTTGAACTGTAGTGTAAGATGTTTTCATAGCTGCTTAGATGTAGACTTGTGTGTTTATTGTTCCAGCTTTTGTTTTCTTGAAGAGTTTTCATGTAAACTAGAGTTGGGGTACTCGAACTCGGACTCGGACTCGAGTCCGGTCTCGAGTCCAATTTTGAATGGACTCGGACTTGTCACGCACTCGAATGAATTTGTACTCGGACTTGACACGGACTCGGGACATTTTAGACTCGGAAAAATGTCCGAGTCCAGTCGAGTCCGGGCACTGGATGACACAAAACTAAATTTTGGGAATTTTTTTTATTCAAAAACTAAACTAAACAACGTTGTTTCAGCGTTGAGCATTGTAGCCAATCACAGTTAAGTGCATAAACACAGTGGCAAATCAGAGGCGTTTTAGAGTCCGCATGCAAATAATTCGCTCAAAATGTATGTTTAGAATCAGCACGAGCTTTATCCTTTCGCAAATCCCCTCATAAAGTCTCTCTAGACGCAATATAAATAAGATATTCACTGTGCAGTGCAGACAACTTCAGTCAGTGTTTATGACGAGAGTTTTAGGGAGAGTGCCGAACGCGGTAAGTGATGGCTTAAAGGAAGCGCTGTTGACAATCTAAATAGTTTTGTTTTTCATACTTCTAGAGGACCAGTGGTTACGTTCACACTGTAAATTATAAATAGTGATAACTGCATTTAAATGTGGGATTGAATCCACTTAATTTTTGTCCTTTGAGTCATGAAATTGCGATGATTTGACACATAGCAACATAAGAACGTGATAACCATAGCAACATTTTGGCGTCTAATAATGTTATCATTTTTGTTGCATTTATACTTTAGTCATAAGTTTACATACTCCTTGCAGAATCTCCAAAATGTTATTTTTATATGTTTTTTTAATAAGACGGATCATACACATTGTTTCTATTTAGTACTGCCCTGAAAAAGCTTTTTCACATAACAGATGTTTAATAGCCTAAATAAAATACAAACACAAAATAAAGACAAATTACATAGGCTCGATTTTAATATTGTGTCATTACCTGAATGATCCACAACTTTTTTTTCTTTTTTCTTTTTTTAATGGTTGAGGAAAAATCATCCAGCTCCTGCACATTCTTTGCTTTTCCAGCATCTTCTGCATATTTGACTCCTTACTAGCAGTGACTATGATTGTAAGATCCATACTTTCACACTGGTGACAACTGAGGGACTCATACACAACTATTACAAACCCTGCAAACATTTAGTGATGCACAAGAAGGAAGCATCCGTTAAGAGCCAAGAGGTGTAAACTTTTGAACTGGATCATTGGTGTAAATTGGTCTTATTTGTTTAAAAATGCATTCATTAATTTAGTCCAACCCTTCAGAGGCTAAATAAGATATTAGCATGTACAACACAATAAGAAAAATTTAAACATCTTCATCTTGCTCAAAAGTTTACCCCTGGCTCTTACTGCATCGTGTTGCATTATTAAGCATTACCTTGCAGATTCTAAAAGATGTACAATAGGTAAACGTATGACTGTAACTATACATTGCAATCATTTTGTAAGGTTTAAAATATTAATTTAAGAGCTCAGTGTTGAGACCTTTCGCCGGGATTTGATTGACAGGTGATCTGACCAATTATAATGCAGATACACGCCATTTTTGTTCGACAAACAAACCAAATCAGTTAGTAGATTAAAGGCAGTGGACTTGAACTTGAAAAATAGTGTGTATTGATTTCTTTTTTAGAAATTTGTGCTATAACTAGAAGAGATTATCAGTTCACGTGCTGCTTGAACTGAGGCCTACACATTAAAGCACCACAAAACAGTATTTATCGTTTGAATTTCATAAAAATTAAAAAAATTGAAAGCTGAGACTTTATTTCAAACCAAAAGTACCCTGCTCTGTCTTGTCTGTTGGCACATTGTTAGTGTCCTCTTTGCTCCGACCGAGAACATGTGGAGTGAGAGAGGAATGGCTTGTCGGACGTAGCAACAGTAACCAAAAGGGGCGGGTCTTTGTGAAAGGTCAATTTCAAATCATTTAAATCTTTGTGGACTCGGCCGGACTCGACTCGGACTCGGATATTAAGGACTCGGACTCAAGTCCGACTCGACCCTCTTTGGACTCGGACTTGGACTTGTACTCGGTTGTTAAGGACTTGGACTCGACTCGGACTCGACAAAGGTGGACTCGGACCCAACACTAATGTAAACTGTGACTTTAAATGTGTGTTTGCGTTCACAGCTACGTGCTCATGCCGTGGACATCAATGGGAACCAGATGGAGAACCCCATTGACTTCATCATCAATGTCATCGATATGAATGACAACCGGCCCGAGTTCACACACCAGATCTGGAACGGAACCGTGGATGAGGGTGCCAAACCAGGTACACACACGCATTCACGCTTTTGACACAGTTTATGAAACGACTTCACCAATGAAGTGAAAACTGACATTTATTGCTCGGTTCTAGGTACATTTGTAATGACGGTGACTTCCCAGGATAAGGATGACCCAAATACAGCCAATGGGATGCTCAGATACAAGATCCTCTCCCAGACCCCGGAGAGCCCCTCCTCCAATATGTTCACTATCAACAGCAAGACCGGCGAAATCATCACTGTAGCTGCAGGCCTGGACCGTGAGGTACGAGGAAATTTGTTCTAGTGGAATGTCAAAAAATACACTACAGCCAGTTTTATTATTTGATGTAGTATTTCTAAATGTCTTAAATTATCTTTTACTTTTTTTATTTAATTAAAATTTTAATTCAAGCTTAAGTAATTGTGTGATTTTGTCTTTTAAGGCGAGACACGGCAGGCAAAAACATCGGTTTTTTTTTCAATGGTCAATTTTGAGATTTTGGGCTATTTGTCTTCAATAACATGTCTTCTTTCAGACTTGTGGTGAAAAAGAGTCCAAAATACACATTTAGGTCTTTATTTTACTAACTTTGTCTATTTGCGTCTGTAGATTTCTCCGAAATTCAACAAAAGTTGGCGTTCTAAATCAACGCGCTGCTCCGCGATCTCTGTGTTCTTCCTTTAATCACGCACACGTCTGAAAAGCTCTCTCTCTTCTGTACAATGCTGTCAGATCCAAATATGGTCATTTCCTTTTAATCAGCAACCAATCGTGAAAGTAAAATGGGCATTTAACCCTAAAAGCGAAATCTCATTGGCTGATGTCAATTTATGACGCCGTGATTGGTTCAAATGCATCACGTGACGCGCTCTGACATTTAGATGTGTGTTTTTGACTGTTTTTCTGCTCAGTTGAAGGCCATAAATGCTGTGTTTATAAGTTTTGATGTGATTTAGGTGGTTTGTATTGTTGTTGCTAATTATTTGATAAGATATTGTGTCAGTAAATAGTTGTTTCTACTAAAAAAGTAGATTTTTTACATTACAAATCTTTAAATGCCTTTTTCTCAAAATGGGTTTTTTGTCATCCTCCAGTAGAAACATCTCAGCCTATGTAGCACCGATGTACACCAAATTTTCCAGTTATACACTTAGCAGTATTCTGAAGATATGTTCAGAGGGATTTGTTAATAAATCATTCCTGGCCTGATTTATGGGACATTTTAATCCAAAAAATATGGCGAAAATCGATTTTTTTAAGGCTATGGACAGTATATTTTGATTTCCTAGGTAATGAAAGCATATATTCTGAAATCCCTCTAAACATCTTTTTTCATCTTGTGTGTAAACAAAATGAAAAAAGAATTTTGCACCTGGCTTTATCATATGTTCAGATCTATCTACCGAAAATATATGCAAAAGTGTGCATATTTAATGAGATAATACCTAATTTGCATAATTAAACATACAAATTTCAAAAACTTGTAATACATTTTTTATATGAACTTGTGTAAGTAATCAACTGAGGAAGTTTCATGGTGATATCTATTATTTTAAAATTGTACCCTATTCACCTGTAGTGTCTCGCCTTAATAACTATTTATATTTAGCTGAAATATATTTTTTATTTCAGTTTTAGTTAGTAATTCTGGTACTCGAACTTATTTTATTTAATTTGGTTGTTGAAGCAACAACCAAAAAGGTTGTTTTTTTAAAGTTTGTTTTTCAATAAATATAGCTTATACATTTTTATTTTAGCTTAATTTAAATTACTGGAAACTATTTTTAATAGTTTTAGTTAACAGTAACAGCACTGTTTTCAACTGGTGGGTTGGAACCCAAAAACAATGAGCCGCTTATTTGGTCTAATGCGGTTAAATAATAAGATGCAAACACAGGGATGCCAACTTTTGAGTTTAGCTTGGAGTGAGAATTATGGAGGGGGATGGTTTTGGGATTGGGGGTATTGTATAAAAAAACTTGCATCACTATAAGTGTATTGTTATTTTCAAAACATGGTAACTAAACATAATTTCAGTACGTTAAGTGACAATATTACAATGTTTACACGAAACAATGACTGGGAGGCTAATGTTTTTATTAGTCCTTGACACAAATTTCACGATTTATAAATAAATATAAATACCAATACAGTACCTACAGTACATGCTAATTATTCTCTAGGAAAAAAAAATATTTCAGCTGATGCTGTAAACATACAGGGAGCACTGTCAGCTGGTATTATTATTATAGGTTAAAAATAACCACTCAAATTAATATAATGCGTTTTTTATAATAATGACATTAGAATATTTTTACTGATACAAGTCAAAATATAATAAATATGTAATATAGTGCATATATTTAGCTAAATACTCCCCTGTATAGCTAAAAAAAAATTAGCTAACTAACATGCTATGGTCATTAAATGGCTTTCCTGAGGTAAATGTAACGTTACGTGACATATTGTTTATGCGGTTTAAACACTGATTGAGCGATTACATGAGACATGATACATTTCTGTAAGTAATACTGTATCTTTTGACATACTTTCTAATGTTCATTTGTGTTAATTTACTATTAACTAGTAGTAAAGAGGAAGAGATGATCAGTTCACATCCACTTGAACTTAGTGATCTGTCACGTCACATTTAAGAGCACCAAAACAATATTTATTGTTTGAATTTATTGTAGAATTTGAAAGCTGAGACTATTTCAAATCAAAACTAACCTTTTCTTTCAGTGTACTGAACAGTATCAATTGACCGTTCGCAAAAGCCACGCCCCTTAGTTATTGTTACTACGCCCGTCAAACAATTGAGAACCATAGCCATGGCTGGGTTGAGATCCATACATTAAGTGATTGGTTTTGGAGTAATGCAGCAGACATATCCTCCAGGGCACGACAGAAAGTATAGACAGAATAGCGCACGGGAGCACATGCACAAAACAGTTTTGTAAAATTATATATCATATCAATAATTTTTATTTGATCATATTATATTATTTTACAAAACTGTTTTGCGCATGTGCGCGCGCTATTTCAGTCACAACACTGCAATCAGAGGACGCGCTGAAACCATCAACTCTCGATGCTGTTCTCTTCATTCATAACTCGTAGCCGACTGAGAAGGATATATTTGTGTAAATAGTTGTGCAACTGCGCAAACTTTGTTTTGAAGTTTAATGTTTGAGTTCCAGAGGAATTTGTGACTGTGTGTACCTGTTCAACCACATCAAACTTTCGTTTTTAGTAAGTCCGTGCTCTTTCTCTTTTTTTTTTCTCTTGTTTGCTTACTGATGAGGGGCCGCAGTGCCGTAGTGAAACGGTGTTTGTACATGTAGCCTATTTTTTAATAATAGTTGCAAGCAATCATAAAATACAGCAAGTTTTAAGCCCGTGCAGACCTCACTGCCATAGGCGCATCCTTTCTCTATCTTGCTGAAATCGGAATGTTTGACGGAGGTCCTTCTCCTTAGTTACAGTCGCTGAGCTAGGATTGGACGAGAACCGTTCGAGGGCGGTGTTTTGCGAACGGTCAATTGTGCGAGTCAGTTGGCACCCCTGCAAACATAACGCTTCCCACATTCCATATCCAGTTGAGAGCCACTGCTGTAAACCATTTCCTTCTATTGTTTTCAACCCAATTTTTCTTGTTTTGTTTTTTTGTGCCAAGCAGAAGGTCCCTCAATACACCCTGATCATTCAGGCTACCGATATGGAGGGAAACCCCTCATATGGTCTGTCCAACACCGCCACTGCTGTCATACGCCTGCTGGATGTCAATGACAACGGTCCGGAGTTTACCCGAGAAGAGACTGTGAGTGGCACACACACACAGACACTTGAACACGCGTCTCGCGAAAGCCATCTTTGCTGAAAATCGATCTCTCTCTGTCTGTCTCTGTAGTTCCATGGTGAGGTCCCAGAGAACCGTGTGAATGTGATAGTGACGAATATTGTGTCGCGTTATAAGCTAACACACTGTGAGATTTTGTACTTGCATAAAGAAATCAATCGTTGTATTGTGTTGTTAGTTGGAAATTAACTCTTAACTGAACACTCAGGGTTTTTTGTTCTGTATAACACTAATTCTGTAATTATTCGGGGCCGGGGCAAAAGTGTTGCAAGTGCTGCAGTGTGTGTGAGTGTGTGCGCATCACCTTATGTACATTGACCGTGTGGGTGTTTTTAAATCTAACTGTTGTTCTTTTCGCCGTTTTTTTTTCTTTGCCAGGTGCCAGTGATACTGTCTCCGCGGCACAGTGTGGTCGATCAGGGCGACGGCAGTGTGAATCACGTGAAAAGAGACTGGGTCATTCCTCCTGTCAACGTGGTTGAGAACTCCAGAAAACACTTCCCTGAAGAGCTTGTGAAAGTAAGTGTAAACACAAAGAAAAACAACATTGGTTCATCATGTGAAGTGTATTCGAAAAAGTACGATAACAATAAACGGTGATTCATTCATTGAGTTGCTATTCACGTGCATGGAGTTAAATTTAATGTTTATCCTGCGAAATTTGCGTGTGTGTTTCAGATCCAGTCGGATAAGGACAAGAGTAACACACTGCGCTATAGCGTGACCGGACCAGGAGCCGACCAAAACCCCAATGGCCTGTTCATCATCGACGCCATTTCAGGAATCCTGTCTGTCACCAAACCACTGGACAGAGAACACATCCCCAACTTCCATGTAAGTGTGTGTGTGTGTTCATGACTCCATGTCCTGAGATGTCATGTCAAACTTTTGTGTACATTTTATCCTAAATAACATGTGCGCAAAATTATTCAGATTTATGAAACCGTATGAATGATTGCCAGTGTTGGGAACGTTACTTTAAAAAAGTAATTAGTTATAGTTACTCACTACTTGTTCCAAAAAGTAACTGAGTTAGTAACTGAATTACTCTATAATAAAAGTAACTCGTTACCAAGGAAAGTAACTATCTGCGTTACAGTTTAAAAAAAAAGTTGCTATAATCCAAAGAATTTGGATTTTTTTGCGCAGTTTTTACAATTCGGTTGAAATTAGTAGAACAGACGGGTGTTTGTACATAACTTTCGATATTTATTGCACATCGACAGACAGCAAGAGGTTTATCCTGCACTTCAAGAATTATCTTTGTAAGAAAAGTAAACCGTTACACCATATAAAGTGCATAACTCTAGCAAATTAAATCAAACTCTCTCAACCTGAGACAACTGGTGAAGAAAACAACCTGGCGAACAAGCATCTGTGGTGGAGGTATCTGGGTTTTTTGCCCCTAGCTTTGTAGATGCGCATGTCAATGTGAGATGCTTCATTAAATTAGAGTTGCTTACAACGGATGTCGACAAAGTCTTCGCTCCTGGACATAATGTACACATTACATGCACGTTCTTGCCTTTGACCACAATGAATTTGAAGTAGTGCTTATATCTCCACCAACTTTTCATCGGATTGCTCCTGACTCGCCATCTCTGCTGCTCCGTCAAATCTGTTTAGCGGTTGTGTGTGTGTGTGTGTGTGGCGCCTGTCGCGTGTGCTGGCATGTGTGTAAAAACACTGGCTCTGATTGGCTACCATGAAACATGACTGCCTTAGCCAATCATAGTCGCTTACATCGTTATTAACCCACCTCCTCACTAGCTGTGAGCCAGGGGTGCGTTCGGAATCGGATTACTCAGTTTATTCAATCAATGCTTATAACGCACCGCATTTAACGTCCAGTAACGTTAACGGCGCTGTAACGACGGGAAAAATAATTAGTTAGATTACCCCGTTACTGAAAAAATAATGTCGTTACCTAACGCCGTTCTTTTAAACGGCGTTATTCCAAACACTGATGATTGCACAAGATTTCCTTTACAAATATGTAGGGCTGCCACCGTCTAAAGAACTTTCTAGTTGACTAGTACTCACTCATTTAAGCCATTAGTCGACTAGTCCGACATTTATGATATTAATTTAAGTACTTAAAAATATACTTGGGTTTGGGGAGTGGCATCGGAATATGGTTTCAGATTCGGAGTTGAGAATAAATATTATACCATTGTTCTACATTACAGAGAGATACTAAACCATATCGAGCATAATGAGCATTTAAATATAAATTAAGCATAATTGTTCAGTTCGTTATTTGGCCACAGGAGTCGCCTAATTGCCCGGTAAAAGAGTTGATTTATTATTTAAATTTTAATGTAAAGTAAAATAATTTTATAGCCTGTGCACTTTTCAATGCCGTTTCTTGCAGACACAATGTTTAAACAACAGGCCTTTGGTCTTTAGATCTGTGCATTCCATCCAGGACAGAGAGAAGCTCATTACTGTTTTTACTTAGTTTTGTCAAATAAATGCAGCCTTGGTGAGCATAGAGAAGAAGAAAACTTTTTGAACTGTAGTGTAAGATGTTTTTATAGCTGCTTAGATGTAGACTTGTGTGTTTATTGTTCCAGCTTTTGTTTTCTTGAAGAGTTTTCATGTAAACTGTGACTTTAAATGTGTGTTTGCGTTCACAGCTACGTGCTCATGCCGTGGACATCAATGGGAACCAGATGGAGAACCCCATTGACATCATCATCAATGTCATCGATATGAATGACAACCGGCCCGAGTTCACACACCAGATCTGGAACGGAACCGTGGATGAGGGTGCCAAACCAGGTACACACACGCATTCACGCTTTTGACACAGTTTATGACACGACTTCACCAATGAAGTGAAAACTGACATTTATTGCTCGGTTCTAGGTACATTTGTTATGACGGTGACTTCCCAGGATAAGGATGACCCAAATACAGCCAATGGGATGCTCAGATACAAGATCCTCTCCCAGACCCCGGAGAGCCCCTCCTCCAATATGTTCACTATCAACAGCAAGACCGGCGAAATCATCACTGTAGCTGCTGGCCTGGACCGTGAGGTACGAGGAAATTTGTTCTAGTGGAATGTCAAAAAATACACTACAGCCAGTTTTATTATTTGATGTAGTATTTCTAAATGTCTTAAATTATCTTTTACTTTTTTTATTTAATTTTAATTTTAATTCAAGCTTAAGTAATTGTGTGATTTTGTCTTTTAAGCCGAGACACGGCAGGCAAAAACATCGGGGTTTTTTTCAATGGTCAATTTTGAGATTTTGGGCTATTTGTCTTCAATAATATCTCTTCTTTCAGACTTGTGGTGAAAAAGAGTCCAAAATACACATTTAGGTCTTTATTTTACTAACTTTGTCTATTTGCGTCTGTAGATTTCTCCGAAATTCAACAAATGTTGGCGTTCTAAATCAACGCGCTGCTCCGCGATCTCTGTGTTCTTCCTTTAATCACGCACACGTCTGAAAAGCTCTCTCTCTTCTGTACAATGCTGTCAGATCCAAATATGGTCATTTCCTTTTAATCAGCAACCAATCGTGAAAGTAAAATGGGCATTTAACCCTAAAAGCGAAATCTCATTGGCTGATGTCAATTTATGACGCCGTGATTGGTTCAGATGCATCACGTGACGCGCTCTGACATTTAGATGTGTGTTTTTGACTGTTTTTCTGCTCAGTTGAAGGCCATAAATGCTGTGTTTATAAGTTTTGATGTGATTTAGGTGGTTTGTATTGTTGTTGCTAATTATTTGATAAGATATTGTGTCAGTAAATAGTTGTTTCTACTAAAAAAGTATGATTTTTTACATTACAAATCTTTAAATGCCTTTTTCTCAAAATGGTTTTTTTGTCATCCTCCAGTAGAAACATCTCAGCCTATGTAGCACCGATGTACACCAAATTTTCCAGTTATACACTTAGCAGTATTCTGAAGATATGTTCAGAGGGATTTGTTAATAAATCATTCCTGGCCTGATTTATGGGACATTTTAATCCAAAAAATATGGCGAAAATCGATTTGTTTAAGGCTATGGACAGTATATTTTGATTTCCTAGGTAATGAAAGCATATATTCTGAAATCCCTCTAAACATCTTTTTTCACCTGGCTTTATCATATGTTCAGATCTATCTACCGAAAATATATGCAAAAGTGTGCATATTTAATGAGATAATACCCAATTTGCATAATTAAACATACAAATTTCAAAAACTTGTAATACATTTTTTATATGAACTTGTGTAAGTAATCAACTGAGGAAGTTTCATGGTGATATCTATTATTTTAAAATTGTACCCTATTCACCTGTAGTGTCTCGCCTTAATAACTATTTATATTTAGCTGAAATATATTTTTTATTTCAGTTTTAGTTAGTAATTCTGGTACTCGAACTTATTTTATTTAATTTGGTTGTTGAAGCAACAACCAAAAAGGTTGTTTTTTTAAAGTTTGTTTTTCAATAAATATAGCTTATACATTTTTATTTTAGCTTAATTTAAATTACTGGAAACTATTTTTAATAGTTTTAGTTAACAGTAACAGCACTGTTTTCAACTGGTGGGTTGGAACCCAAAAACAATGAGCCGCTTATTTGGTCTAATGCGGTTAAATAATAAGATGCAAACACAGGGATGCCAACTTTTGAGTTTAGCTTGGAGTGAGAATTATGGAGGGGGATGGTTTTGGGATTGGGGGTATTGTATAAAAAAACTTGCATCACTATAAGTGTATTGTTATTTTCAAAACATGGTAACTAAACATAATTTCAGTACGTTAAGTGACAATATTACAATGTTTACACGAAACAATGACTGGGAGGCTAATGTTTTTATTAGTCCTTGACACAAATTTCACGATTTCAATTCATAAAATTGAGATTTGGATAAATACCAATACAGTACCTACAGTACATGCTAATTATTCTCTAGGAAAAAAAAATATTTCAGCTGATGCTGTAAACATACAGGGAGCACTGTCAGCTGGTATTATTATTATAGGTTAAAAATAACCACTCAAATTAATATAATGCGTTTTTTATAATAATGACGTTAGAATATTTTTACTGATACAAGTCAAAATATAATAAATATGTAATATAGTGCATATATTTAGCTAAATACTCCCCTGTATAGCTAAAAAAAAATTAGCTAACTAACATGCTATGGTCATTAAATGGCTTTCCTGAGGTAAATGTAACGTTACGTGACATATTGTTTATGCGGTTTAAACACTGATTGAGCGATTACATGAGACATGATACATTTCTGTAAGTAATACTGTATCTTTTAACATACTTTCTAATGTTCATTTGTGTTAATTTACTATTAACTAGTAGTAAAGAGGAAGAGATGATCAGTTCACATCCACTTGAACTTAGTGATCTGTCACGTCACATTTAAGAGCACCAAAACAATATTTATTGTTTGAATTTATTGTAGAATTTGAAAGCTGAGACTATTTCAAATCAAAACTAACCTTTTCTTTCAGTGTACTGAACAGTATCAATTGACCGTTCGCAAAAGCCACGCCCCTTAGTTATTGTTACTACGCCCGTCAAACAATTGAGAACCATAGCCATGGCTGGGTTGAGATCCATACATTAAGTGATTGGTTTTGGAGTAATGCAGCAGACATATCCTCCAGGGCACGACAGAAAGTATAGACAGAATAGCGCACGGGAGCACATGCACAAAACAGTTTTGTAAAATTATATATCATATCAATAATTTTTATTTGATCATATTATATTATTTTACAAAACTGTTTTGCGCATGCGCGCGCGCTATTTCAGTCACAACACTGCAATCAGAGGACGCGCTGAAAACTTTGTTTTGAAGTTTAATGTTTGAGTTCCAGAGGAATTTGTGACTGTGTGTACCTGTTCAACCACATCAAACTTTCGTTTTTAGTAAGTCCGTGCTCTTTCTCTTTTTTTTTTCTCTTGTTTGCTTACTGATGAGGGGCCGCAGTGCCGTAGTGAAACGGTGTTTGTACATGTAGCCTATTTTTTAATAATAGTTGCAAGCAATCATAAAATACAGCAAGTTTTAAGCCCGTGCAGACCTCACTGCCATAGGCGCATCCTTTCTCTATCTTGCTGAAATCGGAATGTTTGACGGAGGTCCTTCTCCTTAGTTACAGTCGCTGAGCTAGGATTGGACGAGAACCGTTCGAGGGCGGTGTTTTGCGAACGGTCAATTGTGCGAGTCAGTTGGCACCCCTGCAAACATAACGCTTCCCACATTCCATATCCAGTTGAGAGCCACTGCTGTAAACCATTTCCTTCTATTGTTTTCAACCCAATTTTTCTTGTTTTGTTTTTTTTGTGCCAAGCAGAAGGTCCCTCAATACACCCTGATCATTCAGGCTACCGATATGGAGGGAAACCCCTCACTTGGTCTGTCCAACACCGCCACTGCTGTCATACGCCTGCTGGATGTCAATGACAACGCTCCGGAGTTTACCCGAGAAGAGACTGTGAGTGGCACACACACACAGACACTTGAACACGCGTCTCGCGAAAGCCATCTTTGCTGAAAATCGATCTCTCTCTGTCTGTCTCTGTAGTTCCATGGTGAGGTCCCAGAGAACCGTGTGAATGTGATAGTGACGAATATTGTGTCGCGTTATAAGCTAACACACTGTGAGATTTTGTACTTGCATAAAGAAATCAATCGTTGTATTGTGTTGTTAGTTAGAAATGAACTCTTAACTGAACACTCAGGGTTTTTTGTTCTGTATAACACTAATTCTGTAATTATTCGGGGCCGGGGCAAAAGTGTTGCAAGTGCTGCAGTGTGTGTGAGTGTGTGCGCATCACCTTATGTACATTGACCGTGTGGGTGTTTTTGAATCTAACTGTTGTTCTTTTCGCCGTTTTTTTTTCTTTGCCAGGTGCCAGTGATACTGTTTCCGCGGCACAGTGTGGTCGATCAGGGCGACGGCAGTGTGTATCGCGTGAAAAGAGACTGGGTCATTCCTCCTGTCAACGTGCTTGAGAACTCCAGAAAACACTTCCCTGAAGAGCTTGTGAAAGTAAGTGTAAACACAAAGAAAAACAACATTGGTTCATCATGTGAAGTATTCGAAAAAGTACGATAACAATAAACGGTGATTCATTCATTGAGTTGCTATTCACGTGCATGGAGTTAAATTTAATGTTTATCCTGCGAAATTTGCGTGTGTGTTTCAGATCCAGTCGGATAAGGACAAGAGTAACACACTGCGCTATAGTGTGACCGGACCAGGAGCCGACCAATACCCCAATGGCCTGTTCATCATCGACGTCATTTCAGGAATCCTATCTGTCACCAAACCACTGGACAGAGAACACATCCCCAACTTCCTTGTAAGTGTGTTTGTGTGTTCATGACTCCATGTCCTGAGATGTCATGTCAAACTTTTGTGTACATTTTATCCTAAATAACATGTGCGCAAAATTATTCAGATTTATGAAACCGTATGAATGATTGCACAAGATTTCCTTTACAAATATGTAGGGCTGCCACCGCCTAAAGAACTTTCTAGTTGACTAGTACTCACTCATTTAAGCCATTAGTCGACTAGTCCGACATTTATGATATTAATTTAAGTACTTAAAAATATACTTGGGTTTGGGGAGTGGCATCGGAATATGGTTTCAGATTCGGAGTTGAGAATAAATATTATACCATTGTTCTACATTCCAGAGAGATACTAAACCATATCGAGCATAATGAGCATTTAAATATAAATTAAGCATAATTGTTCAGTTCGTTATTTGGCCACAGGAGTCGCCTAATTGCCCAGTAAAAGAGTTGATTTATTATTTAAATTTTAATGTAAAGTAAAATAATTTTATAGCCTGTGCACTTTTCAATGCCGTTTCTTGCAGACACAATGTTTAAACATCAGGCCTTTGGTCTTTAGATCTGTGCATTCCATCCAGGACAGAGAGAAGCCCTCTAAAACTCCCAATAAATTACATGTGTCATAGTTACCATGGCAGCCAGTCTGAGAATGTGACCTTTGACTTCCCTCTAATCCACTGTACCGTGAAGAGGAGAGAAGGCAAAATTAAACTCTGGAGGAGCTTATCCTAACACTAAGTCACACACACACATTCATTCATTGTGCTCGTAGGGGGGCATTCCCTAAATCTGGCTTTTCCTAAGTAAGAACAATCCTCAATCTCCACTGGAAGTAGTTTCAAACTTTTCTTGACTGGTTTCAATACCCTTTCACTTCACTACTGGACCCGAGAGGCTGTTAACCTCCCTCAGTGTCTACCTAATCCACATTCAGATTCAAATTATGCAGAGATTACATGAATATGAAATTATTTGCTTCCTAATGGTGCCAAAGGTGGAGCATCAGGCTTCCTTCGGATAGCTCATGCATATATACAGTAGACTTAAAACAGCTCTAGCATGCAAACTGCAACCAAGTCAGCTGCAGCAGTTGCTTAACCCCACTAACCGCTGTAAATGAGTGTGGCGGTTAATAGCCTCTTTTATACTGAGAGTGTGTCTGTACTGCCATTGCTGTTACAGTTTTTCTCAGTTGGCTGCAGAAAATGTGTGAATCGAGTACTGTCAATTTCTTCTGAATGATGCATTAAAATGGCTCATAATGGCATAAAAACACTGAAAAATAATGTGGAGGTTCATTGTTGTTCAAACGTGATTCTGAGAGTAATTCACTTCATGCATCCCATAGCATAGCTAGTTTGTTATTGATCAAAGTTAACAGTAATGTTTCAAAACAAATTATATCATCATATTAGAATGATTTCTGAAGGATCGTGTGACACTAAAGACTGGAGTAATGATGCTGAAAAATCAGCTTTGCCATCACAGGAATGAATGACATTTTAAAATATATTAAAATAGAAAACAGCACCTTTTCAATTGTAATAATATTTCACAATATTACTGTTTTTACTTAGTTTTGTCAAATAAATGCAGCCTTGGTGAGCATAGAGAAGAAGAAAATGTTTTGAACTGTAGTGTAAGATGTTTTCATAGCTGCTTAGATGTAGACTTGTGTGTTTATTGTTTCAGCTTTTGTTTTCATGAAGAGTTTTCATGTAAACTGTGACTTTAAATGTGTGTTTGCGTTCACAGCTACGTGCTCATGCCGTGGACATCAATGGGAACCAGATGGAGAACCCCATTGACATCATCATCAATGTCATCGATATGAATGACAACCGGCCCGAGTTCACACACCAGATCTGGAACGGAACCGTGGATGAGGGCGCCAAACCAGGTACACACACGCATTCACGCTTTTGACACAGTTTATGACACGACTTCACCAATGAAGTGAAAACTGACATTTATTGCTCGGTTCTAGGTACATTTGTTATGACGGTGACTTCCCAGGATAAGGATGACCCAAATACAGCCAATGGGATGCTCAGATACAAGATCCTCTCCCAGACCCCGGAGAGCCCCTCCTCCAATATGTTCACTATCAACAACAAGACCGGCAAAATCATCACTGTAGCTGCTGGCCTGGACCGTGAGGTACGAGGAAATTTGTTCTAGTGGAATGTCAAAAAATACACTACAGCCAGTTTTATTATTTGATGTAGTATTTCTAAATGTCTTAAATTATCTTTTACTTTTTTTATTTAATACAAATTTTAATTCAAGGTTAAGTAATTGTGTGACTTTTGTCTTTTTTTAACTATTTATTTTTAGCTGAAATATATTTTTTATTTCAGTTTTAGTTAGTAATTCTGGTACTTGAACTTATTTTATTTCATTTGGTTGTTTTATTTCAAGTTTGTTTTTCAATAAATATAGCTTATACAAATTTATTTTAGCTTAGTTTCAATTACTGGAAACTATTTTTAATAGTTTTAGTTAACAGTAACAGCACTGTTTTCAACTGGTGGGTTGGAACCCAAAAACAATGAGCCGCTTATTTGGTCTAATGCGGTTAAATAATAAGATGCAAACACAGGGATGCCAACTTTTGAGTTTAGCTTGGAGTGAGAATTATGGAGGGGGA
This sequence comes from Phoxinus phoxinus, assembly GCF_949152265.1. Classification (NCBI taxonomy): domain Eukaryota; kingdom Metazoa; phylum Chordata; class Actinopteri; order Cypriniformes; family Leuciscidae; genus Phoxinus; species Phoxinus phoxinus. The sequence continues at coordinate 26,010,609 of NC_136891.1, forward strand.
GGGTTTTGGGATTGGGGGTATTGTATAAAAAAAAAGTGTATTTTTTATTTTCAAAACATGGTAACTAAACATCATTTCAGTACGTTAAGTGACAATATTACAATGTTTACACGGAACAATGACTGGTAGGCTAATGTTTTTATTAGTCCTTGACACAAATTTCACAATTTCAATTCATAAAATTGAGATTTGGATAAATATCAATACAGTACCTACAGTACATGCTAGTTATTCTCTAGGAAAAAAATATTTCAGCTGATGCTGTAAACATACAGGGAGCACTGTCAGCTGGTATTATTATTATAGGTTAAAAATAACCACTTAAATTAATAAAATGCGTTTTTTATAATAATGACGTTAGAATATTTTTACTGATACAAGTCAAAATATAATTAATATGTAATATAGTGCATATATTTAGCTAAATACTCCCCTGTATAGCTAAAAAAAATTTAGCTAACTAACATGCTATGGTCATTAAATGGCTTTCCTGAGGTAAATGTAATATTACGTGACATATTGTTTATGCGGTTTAAACACTGATTGAGCGATTACATGAGACATGATACTTTTCTGTAAGTAATACTGTATCTTTTAACATACTTTCTAATGTTCATTTGTATTCACTATTAACTAGTAGTAAAGAGGAAGAGATGATCAGTTCACATCCACTTGAACTTAGTGATCTGTCACGTCACATTTAAGAGCACCAAAACAATATTTATTGTTTGAATTTCGTAATAAAATTGACAGAATTTGAAAGCTGAGACTATTTCAAATAAAAACTAACCTTTTCTTTCAGTGTACTGAACAGTATCAATTGTGCGAGTCAGTTGGCAGCCCTGCAAACATAACACTTCCCACATTCCATATCCAGTTGAGAGCCACTGCTGTAAACCATTTCCTTCTATTGTTTTCAACCCAATTTTTCTTGTTTTGTTTTTTTTGTGCCGAGCAGAAGGTCCCTCAATACACCCTGATCATTCAGGCTACCGATATGGAGGGAAACCCCTCATATGGTCTGTCCAACACCGCCACTGCTGTCATACGCCTGCTGGATGTCAATGACAACGCTCCGGAGTTTACCCGAGAGACTGTGAGTGGCACACACACACAGACACTTGAACACGCGTCTCGCGAAAGCCATCTTTTCTGAAAATCTATCTCTCTCTGTCTGTCTCTGTAGTTCCATGGTGAGGTCCCAGAGAACCGTGTGAATGTGATAGTGACGAATCTCACCGTGACTGACAAAGATGAACCGGCGACTCCTTCATGGAATGCTGTGTACCGGATCATATCTGGGGATCCAGACGGACGCTTTTCCATCCCCACTGACCCCGTTACCAATGAAGGCCTTGTCACCGTTGTCAAGGTAACACTCACAAACTTACTGAGGAATAAACATACTGACAGATGGTCTGGAACTGATGTGAACGATTCCGCTTCAGAACCACTTTGGGTTTTACACTTTCTGCTCACTCATGAGAGAAAATCACACAACGTCCCTCTACTTGAAGTCGGCACCGCTCACATACTTTGGTCTGCAATGCTGCATACACAGAGAAGCGGAGTGATTCAAACAGTGAAAAGTCCCAGCACTTTGCCCAGCCAATCAGATCCGTGGACCAGAACTAATTGTTGTTTAAACACTGCAATTGGGTTGTGTTGCTATTCGCTAAAATCTCGCTAGAGTCTTATCGGCACGGGTTCAAATACAGAGTAAAAGACGGTCTCCATGGAAACAGCTTCCACCTGCTGTTCAGCTGAGTTCGTGGTTTATGTCTCTTAATTAAGAATGAGTCATTCATTAATTATTATTCAAGCATTTCTCCTCTGTGTATTTGATTGCAACACAATCCATTCATTGTATAATTTTTTTTAATTTTTTTCCCTAACAGCTCCGTTAACTTGATTGTGTGTGTGTGTGTCCTTGTGTACAGCCAATTGATTTTGAGATGAATCGATCATTCATGCTGACTGTTGTCGCTGAAAATGAGGTGCCGCTGGCAAGCGGGATCCATCGCACCCGCCAGTCTACAGCCAGCGTATCCATACGCGTCATCGACGTGAACGAAAGCCCAAACTTTGACCCAAACCCCAAACAGATCAAACTGGAGGAGGGGCTTCCACAGTGGTCGAGGCTAACGACTTTTACTGCTCATGATCCAGACAGATTTGTGCAGCAGAGTATTAGGTATTAAAACACACACACATGCATCTACACACACACGTTTGGAAAGGATTTTTTTAAATAGGAGAGTTTAATGCACTATGAAGAACAAAGCAGTGCTTTCCTGCTAGTCCAGCCAGAACATTTATGGAAACTAAGCTGGAAAAATTATTCACTCAGAAATTGTCGCTCAGTCAATCATGTCAGAGGTTATTTACATACAGAAGTCTTAAAGGTGCAGGAGCAAACCGAATATGTTATAGTCATGTAAAGTGGATGGTCATGAAAATGGTCTAAAAATAATATGAAAAAGACTAGGATATTATTATTTTTTTTTTTTAAAGCTTTATTTCAATTACCAAAAAATGTTTTAATAGTTTTAGTTAACAATAACAACACTGGTCACACTGGAAATTGAATGCCAAGTTAAACGCTTTGCAGTGTGGGATACATTGCCCAGCGTAGTATGCTCGGTTGTATCCTTCTCATTTTGACAAATGTAGAATACATACTATACACTGCAGAAATAGTAGGATATATAGTACAGTAAATAGTAGATTGAAAGTATGCTATTCCACATATAGCCTTTGTGTTTTGTCATTTCCCCCCCATTTCAGTGTTTTTTGTATGTAAAAGTAAATGTTAACCATCTGTGTTTGTGTTTTAAAGGTACTCTAAATTGTTTGACCCTGCCAGCTGGCTGGAGATTGACCCAAACAATGGACAAATTTCCACAATTGCTGTTTTGGACCGAGAGTCTCCCTATGTTAAAAACAATCTCTACAATGCCACATTTATGGCCTCTGACAACGGTAGGAGCATCTGTGTTTGTATGTGTATATATGCATAAACACTTGAGATCGAGTGATTCTATTGATTTTAGCTCTAGGGAGGAATTGCAACCGAACAGAGACATACACATGCCCACACATCCATGATAATGATCTCACCAACAACATATGCAAACTCATTCTGAATGCCTATGCACTCACTTTCTCTGGGTTATTCTTTGAAGCAGGCTCTCCCTCTCTTCCTAACACACACATATGCACATACACTACCCGCTGTGTGAAAGAGTCTACTGAAGTCTGCTAGGCCCTATTCTGCTGTGGTGTTTAACATTCTCGCTGCATCAGAGCTCTGACACAAACCCCCTCTCTCTCTCTCTCACACACACACACACACGCTGTAAATTTGAAAGCTTGTCTCCTGAAACACTCACTAAACAGTTGTGCCATTTTTGTATGCGGTATTTCAGTGTAAAACCCCACCTGTTATCCACTTTAAATGCGCTGAAATAGCAAGGCACTGTATGTAAATGAAGTCATTCTCATTCTTTTTAGCACAAACACACTCTTCTATGCAAATTAGTCTTGTCGTTTTTGTTCAGCATTATTTGCGCAAAATCAATGCTACTTGCATGGTAATGTTATCAAGCAATTCTTTTTTAATTGCATTTAATTTAAATACATTTTTATTTAAAAGGGATGTTTGTGTACATTTTCTTGCAATCAGTAATTGATGAAATTATGGAGAAGAGTGTTATATCCAGCTGTGTGCTGTAGTAAAGTGCACTTTTGGCATTTTAAAGGTAGATTGCAGTGCCAACTACAGTCACAAGTTCAGCCATTACCTAAATAATTCAGTGTTTCTGTGTTTCCCGAAACCATAGATCCAATGAACATTCACAAACTGCATCACAAAGTTGTGTGGTTGGAGTAAAGAAAGCTAAACAATAGAGAACAAACATAGCAAAGTAATCTTCAGATACAAATAATCTGTCATTAATTCGATCGCTAAACCGATTAAATAGCAGAAGTTATTACTCCATCTCCTGTGTGGCGTCAATTACGTCAGCTCTTTGTTGTTGAACCAACATGGTTTACATGTGACTGAGTTAGGAAACACTTGTGACTAGCTAGTTCATTTCTCCAAGGATGCATCGTACTATGGTAGTTAATCAGAAAGTTATGTTATGGAGCAAGAATTGCATTGCTAATTCTCTTTAGTTGCATAGTTTAAATTTGTAAACTTTTTAAAACAATTCGCTAAGGCAGCGGGTGCAAATGCACAACGCTAACTAAGCATTCTTAGTGAATTCCTGCCTCAACTCAGTTAAATCTTTGTGTGCAAATAGCAGTATAGTGCTGATCGAAACCCTTTGCCACAAAGAAGCCGTATCTAGTTCAATGCTGATTCGCACACCTGATTCAATAAATTAAGGATACTTAGTCGTACTTGATTTAGTTGTTTTCAGGCTGGAACGGATTAAAAATGTGTTGTGAATGCCAGCAGGAGTAGAACAGAAAGCCTCAGCTCCGTCAGCCTGCCTGTCTCTTGTTCTTTGTTTAAAGATCAGTGAAGCCGAAAGGTCTTGTTACTCTTGTTGAAAAAGAAACTAAGCTCTTTTCTAAGTAGTGATGGTCCAGTCTGTGGTGGTTATAGGGGCTCTGGTTTGATTGGATCTTATAGACTGTGCATTATGGTTTATAAATGAGTTATCATGCCAACCGACCCAGATGAGTGGACCTTAAAGTCGTTAACTGCTGTAGTTCATCTGTATTGTCAATTTTCAACTATTAGTCTCGGGCTCAGATGTCACGCCCACGAAACTTTCACAGTCATGAAGCATATTGCACACAAAAACATGTGCAATATACAGCAAGGGCTGTATGGATTCAAGATGCACAAGAGTCAAGATGCACAAGTTTATTGCATCTTTTGTTTTTAAACATCTCGTCACGTTGGTTACGTTTTTTAGATTGCGTGTTGAAAATAGTGTTTAACAGTTTTAACATGTGACTAGTTGACTATTCTTAGTCAAAAGTCTGGCTGCATGAGACAATGTTTGTTTTGATTTTCCCTTCTTTTTCTCTTCTGTCCATTGTCAGGTTCCCCCCCTGCGAGTGGGACGGGAACTCTGCAGATCTACCTGCTGGACATAAACGATAACGCACCTCGAGTCTTCCCTCAAGAAGCAGAAGTGTGCGAGCGTCCTGAGCCCAACGCCATCAATATCACAGCTGTAGACGGAGACCTCAACCCCAACGCTGGGCCCTATGCTTTCGAGCTGCCCAACCGACCCTCTGACATCCGCAGGAACTGGACACTGACTCGCATTAGTGGTACGCCACAATGTCACATCAAAACACTTTTCTCAATTATGCTTTTATTTGTCTTGCCAGACTTTATCTGACGCACGTGTTTTGTCATGCTTGTTGGTTTGTAGGCGATTATGCTCAGTTAAGTCTGAAAATTAGTTACTTGGAAAGTGGGATATATGAGCTGCCCATCAGCATCACAGACTCGGGTAACCTGCCCATGTCCAACATCACCTACCTGCGCATCAAAGTGTGCCAGTGCGATCACCATGGCGACTGCGTGGACATGGAACGCATCATGGCAGCCGGGCTGGGCACCGGAGCCATCATCGCCATTCTTATCTGCATCATCATCCTGCTGGGTAAGACACACACTAGACAGAGATTGTTTCTTCCAGGCAGTGGATTTCTTATCAGTTGGTCACATTTCTGTCGAGCACATGTGATCTGCTTTTGGTCGATATAGTCACAAAAGATTCCATAGCGAGACTGTTGTGGAAAATGATAGCAACAGTTCTGTTCACTTACACCAATGTTATCAGTTGAATCGAAATCGAATGATGCTTTTCTCTTTTTGGTTGACTTTAGCTGGGTTTCTATCCACATTTTTATTTTATATTTTATTTATTTTTAAAATGTTGGTTTAACACCAAGAAGTGAATGCAGTTTCAAAAAATGTGCATTAAGAACGTATAAGCACACTTGAGGTGGATAAATGCTTTGTTCAGTAAGAAGACATAAACAAACTACAATGGAAACATTTATAGAATATATTTCTAGAGGCGCATAAAAAAAGTAATATGAATAATTCACTTTGGACCAATCTCTTGCATAAATATGGTTCTAGTCTTCATGAAATGCTGCCAAAGCCTGTTATCAAAATGATTGGCTACTGTCACCACCAAAACTGTCTGACATGCTGTCGCCTCCCGAAAATAAGGCATCTGCCACCATTCACCAGCGATGACATTTTTGTCAGAATGTCTCTGCACTCTAAAGTAATTTATTACATTTAATAAAAGAGCCACAGTAGTTTCCCAATGGCCACAACTTCCATTTCTATTTTGCTCAAACTCCTATGTAAGTGACAATTTTGTTCTCAAACACATGGGATGTAGAAACTGTTTTCAGGTTAAATTCAATTTGGAACTTGGATGGAAACACAGCTTATGGTTTGCTCTTGCACAATTCGGATTCTCCATCTCTACAGCTTTAAATCGCATTACTTGTGTTCATTTACTTTAAAGAAAAACGTCAGATGAAATACTTTGCAGTGTCACATAATAGCTGAATAATATCAATCTTATGCGCTCATTTTACTGAAAAATCACACTCCTCACGGACATTTCTGAATCTTGTCTGAGGAAGCAGAAACTGAGGGGGTGGAGCTAGGAGAAATGTACATTTTGGTTGGTGGTGCTAAAAATGACACACTGCACCTATAACTGTCTGATCTCAAGTCATTTTGCTGGTTTTTATATTGATCTCTCTCTCACTTTCCGTCTCTCTCTGCAGTGCTGGTGTTGATGTTTGTGATGTGGATGAAGAGACGGGATAAAGAGAGACAGGCCAAGCAGCTGCTGATCGATCCAGAGGACGACGTGCGAGACAACATACTCAAATACGACGAGGAGGGCGGCGGAGAGGAAGACCAGGTACATGCTCCCTCTCTACTGCTATTGCTGCTGGGCATACACAATTATTTCAGCTCAGAATAACTTGAGACCATCTAGCTTGTTTAATAAAAACATGTTAAAAAATTTGATTTTAAGCAGTCGTTAAATCTTCACGATTTTAATTTGAGCTGCGTAGTGCGGATTGAAATCGATGAAAAAGTTCCAGCACTCATTTTGCAAGTAATGATGATTACAAGTCATAGTATGCTAGAGACTCATTTTAAATTGATGAAACCGTTCCTGCTTTGCCTGGTGGTGTGAGCACATATTTTTGCATTTGCATTTGAACCAAACTTTGGTTTTTGTAAAGTGTCTCAATGCTCACACACACACACACACACATTTTCAGTTTTATCATTTTGAAGACTTTTTATGAGTTAATGATATTTTCTACCTCCTAAACCCCCACAGAAACCGTTTGGCATTTTTGGATTTTAATTAAAACATTTAATTGGGGTACACTGCATTTTTTCCACCCGCCTACATCTTGGCCGAGTGTTCTAGCTTTTCAAAGTACTTGACCATGGACCATGAGCACTTACAAACATGTCATCTTTCAAACTTGTCGTGGGTATATTCTAACCTCTTGCATATCCATTTTTGTTGTTTCCACCTTCTTCTTTGGTTATTTTTAATGGCATTTTCCATCGTCTTCTTCAAGTAGTTCTTGAAAACAGCGAGCCAACTGTGAGTATTGCCACATAGTGGACCAACCAATTAGTGCAGTCAATTAAAGGCATGTGTGTGTGCGCCATACAAAGTTTGGATTACACCAACCCTGCTGATTTCAAAATGTAGCGGCAAATCGAAACATACTTTCGGCTATCGGCTAACTATGTAAAGGAGGAAATACTGTAGAGTTCGATTGTTTTTATCCACCTTATGTTTAACGTAACAGCAGGCGTCGCCATTTGTAACTTAAATGTGCTTTCAGATATTTATAAAAACAGTCTGATATGTGGCTTCATATTGCAAACTGGTATTTTTTTTGTCACATTATTTTAATGTATCATCTTAGTCATAAACACACTAGTTTGTAGCGCAAATTGTTTTACTTTTTACTGCACTTTGTTATTCTTCTAGTTATTTGCTTATAGCGGCTAATGACAAGTCTAAGCTATCGATACAAAGCTAATTATCACCACTCGCTAACCTAAAAGAAATGAAACATCAGTATGAATAAAGAATATATTTATTTTACATCAAGATTAAAGTATTTTCATTCCAAATATGGACCGTTCCTAATTTTCCCATAGGAAGGTTTTTTTTAAATCAAATTTAGCTAACTTCTGAAAAGAAAACCCACATGAATGTCCTTCATATGGAACAAAGCGAATTTAAATTGCATTACTATAGTCAAAACGTTCCTTGTTTTGCATGCAGATGTTTCCAGAAAACCACGGGCTTTGAAGCAGACCTCTAACCCTGTTTGTGATTGTCTATCTGTGTTTCTCTTTAGGACTATGATCTGAGCCAGCTGCAACAGCCCGATACTCTGGAGCCAGACATGATCAAGCCCGTCGGGATCCGCCGGATGGACGAGCGACCGATGCACTCGGAGCATCCGAACTACCCCATCCGCTCGGCCGCACCCCATCCCGGAGACATAGGAGAGTTCATCCACGAGGTACGCTGTGTGTCCGCTCTTCTGAAGCTGCGCCATATAAAATGGCTCGATGGCACCAGTGATAAGACTTAATGGTGATTGATTGGTTAATTGGACCAAGGTCCTTTTAGTTTTGTTGATCATTAGCCAGGCTCAGGGATCCAATAACTCATGCTACAGTCTGTGGATGCGCGCCCTCCCACGCACACATGCAGACCTCACACGCTCTAAGCAGTGCGACTGCACTCAAAGCAGGGTGAGATTAGCAAGAAACTGCTTAAATCAGGTAATGAATTAAACATTACTGCTAAATGTAAGCAGCCGCACTTAAAAGACAGACAGGCTTTTTATACATCAGCATTTGCCAATCGTTTCGACCAAACTGTATTTTAAAGAAACCCGTCAGTTAGGATTTTTTAGCTCTCTTTTTCTTTTTAGCATTCAAACGTGAAAAGAAATTGTCACTTATGAGTTTTGTTTATAGTCATTTTATGTCTGCAGAAAGATTTGTTTGGACAAGCGACTTCAGGATTCAGAATTATGTCAGCTGAACGTCTATACAGTGTTTAGTCTATGTTAGCACTCTGTCTGGATAGTGTTATGCTAAGAATAGAACTTTATTTGTACAATATGGCGGTGTTTCAAAACCAAGTGAGCTGCCTACCTAGACCGCATTTTTGGGCACCAGAGGCATTTTAAACATTCAAATTGAACATGCATTTGGATGTTCGATTCACTGCCAAAATTGGTTGGGCAAATGTAAATCAAATATTTGAATCTACCCCAAAATGTTGTCTAGGTAGACATGTGATCTTGTCTATAGAATGTGTTTGCCTCTGTGGCATTATCTATCTTAAGTTACGTCAGAAATGCTGTACTATATACCTATTACTACTTGTTTTTACTACTATGGTTCCAATGCTAGCTTTAGCACGTTTAGCTCCTCTCTGGGAAAGTGCATGAAATGTCCAACGTTCCACACATCAGCTTGCTTGGCTGAAGAACTACATCATACAGTTTATTTAAAAAAATATATATCGTTTTTGTTATTATTACAGACAAAACATGCATGGATAGGAATTATGTTTCTTCCGTTGGGTGTCCACACTCCATACCCCCTCCACCATCATTGGATTTATTTGCTTAATATGCAATTGATCATTGTGCAAAACAAAACAAAGCACAAGCTTTGTGTCAGGTTGTTATGCTGTAATGCTAAATATAACGGTAGAACTGTGTGTATTACGACCTGTCGGGACCTGATGAAAATAAAATAAAAAAGATTAATATATTAGTATTTATGATGTTTAAAGATTACCTTATTCTTATAAGTTCATTTTATGAGGAACTTCAGAGGATCATTTTAATTGTTGGAGAGACTGCAGATTTCCTGAGAGGCAAGACACAATATTTCATAGCAGGAAATAATGGCCAGTACACAGTGGTCTTTGTGTTCATTTAAATTTTGGATTCACCTGCACATTCTACCAAACAGTAGAGAATAGTGCAGCAGTATGTGAAATGGCTCTCACACACATTTTCTACTTAATGGGTTTCAGTTCTATTGTCACTCCTTCCTCCTTCCTTCCTTCCTCTTCTCACTTTGGTTGTTTCTCATCCAGTGCCCTGACAGTGTATTCAGTGTTTCATTGTTTAATTGTGCGAGCTCAGACTGCGCTTAGCTGTGGCGTTTCCAGAACGCAGCCGCTTATAAATAAACGCTTTAGCCTGTTCCAGAGCCAGCATCTGTTTGCACGGCGACCCCAATCCTTCTCCGCTTCCCTCTCCTCCCATCTCCCCTCCTCCTCCTCTTTTTGTTCCTTCTACTTCTCCATCCCATCCCCCTCTTCACTTAAACAGCAATACGTTGTACCAGATGAGTAATTGGACAAGAAAACGCTTGTACTAAACAATGATCATGTGCTATCTTTGAAGCGTGTCTATTTTAAAAGCACATCCGTTGTGGTCATGTTCCCTAGGGTCTGAAGGCGGCCGACACCGATCCCACGGCCCCTCCGTACGACTCCCTGCTGGTCTTCGACTACGAGGGCAGCGGCTCACGGCCGGATCGCTCAGCTCCCTTCACTCCTCCAGCAGCGGAGGCGACCAGGACTATGACTACCTCAACAGACTGGGGCCCTCGCTTCCGCAAACTCGCCGACATGTACGGAGGCAACGACGACTAGCTTACGCCATCACCGCAGGACCACAGAAAGAGAAGGAAGAACCGGAGGAGGAGGAGGAAAATTAAAAGAAACAACATCAAAAAAACAGTGTGGCACTTTTTTTTAATTGCAGGACGTGGACAGTGTGCAGAATCAAACAATGAAGAAACCAATATACCCTAAAGAGACAGAGAATGAAGAGACAAGAAAGTGGAAGGAAGATCACCATGGAAACAAAACCAGGTCTCTCCGAGGCCCTCTGTTGTTGACGGAAGGGGGTCTAATGAAGGAAATCTGCCTAGGTTTGGTTCAGTCCAGGATTTTTTCGCCTAAGTTTGAAGGATCATCGGTACGAAACGTATGAAGGAACGCTTAAAGAACGTTAAATGAATGCTAAGTTACACTTGAATCTCACAGTACAGAAGCACTGGGATATTACGTGCCTTTTTGTACATTTTTTTTGTTTCGTTTTTACATTTTTCTTTCTTTTCGGTCTTTGTTCATTTGATCTGATGATGTTGTTTTTCTGTTCAATGGCTTTGGTGGCTCAGAGTTTTGGAGTGTTTAATGTCGTGAGCCTGTTTATAACGTTTATGCTTCTGTTTGCGTTTCTCACCATCACGCTGTTCGTTCACGTCACGTATCAAAACGAAAGCTTTGGAAGAATGGGAGAGGCAAGACAGAGAGAACAGCTTTGTACAGTATGCTAGAAAATAGATTTCAGGTTTTTTTGTTCTTTTTTTTTCCTTTTTTTTTTCGTTTTCCTATTTTTTTTTTCAAATATATTCACTGTTTTTCCACCAAAACGTTAACTTATGCAGCCGGTTGCAAAATGGGAGACGAGCATTATGATTTGGTAGCAGAACTCTTCGTTTTGTTCATTTATTTTCTCTCTCTGCATTTTTTTGAAGTGATTTAGTATTTTGCAAATGAAAACATTCTGTTTTTTGAAATGTCATCTGCCTTAGTCATCCTGGTATTCTTTCATGCCTGGTATTCTTTCATTTTTTACTCCACTGTAAATTAAATGGCGTGTACATAGTTTTTGTTTTGTTTTTCCTCTTTTGATGTAGTCTACGAAGAAGAACAGGGCGTGAAGAACTTGTATATGTATAATTTGGACTACAGACAAAAGATTTTTGCATGTTTTTATCTTTTACGTATAAAACGGTCTTTCTGAAATTGATTTACACACAAATAAAGAAATGCCCACCTTGAATGAGACTAAAGCGAATGAGTGAGAACGAAAGTTTGGTCCAAATACCCGTTGTTTTCATCCCTCCCCTTTCATGACCTAACATTCCTTTTTCATTTCGCCCTTTTGGCCCAGTTAATGACCTTCCATTTGCCCGTTCTCTAATTTCATTACTTGACGTCTTTCGTCAAGGATTCCATGTTGACCTTCCGCTTCCTTTGTTCTTCTCTGCTACGTTCTGCATTTCCATTGTCTTCTCCCCCGGGCCACTCTCATGGATCAAAGAGGTCGACTGACGTTCAAGGCTCCGAGGCCATACTCCTAAATGCACGATCCTTCGGGATCTTCACGTTTGAACTAAACTGTAATGGTGGACCTAAGCCCTCATCATAACTGTCTCTGCCTGTTAGAGAACCGTAATGGTGTGTGCGTGTGTGTGTGTGCGTGCGTGTGTGTATCACTGGATACCGTCAGAGAGGGCCAATCAAAAGAGCAGGATGGAAGTACAAGGCCAGTCCACTCATGAGGCTCACAGCCATAAGATGATTAACAGCTTTTTAATGGACGATGGCTGTCCAGACTTCTGTGGGCTCTGTTTGCAATTACTTGTTGAATATTATGACCCATTGCAGCCCAAATGACCAATAAAAGTCTAATTTTGGAACTGCTGATTTGTTGGTTTTTCTTGCTACATTGATGCATTAGCAGCTGTCTTCTAAGGCAGGGTCCTTAAGCATCATGGGAGCTCACCAGTGACCGATTTAGAATGCTCTACATGGGTAGCAAATCACAAATAGCACTCCACATGAGAGACTTGACTTGCAATTGATTTCGATTGTGTTTGATGTTAGTACTGTATGTTGCTGAGCTAAACGCTATTTTTATACTCTTAAAAAAACTCAAATAAGTGACGCACTGAAATGTCAGCAACTGAAAATGCTGAAACAGCAAAAACTAGATTCGGTTTTAGCCAAAACAAATTTGGAGGGCGGAAATAATTGATCGAATCACTATCTATTTCATGCACACCACGTGGACAAACTGTACATACAATAACTTCACTACCACTGCTTTAATTGATCATACCAACATCATACCAGGTTCAGTTTTCCATTTACCCAAGTTTCATTACAGAAACTTTATCGATTTATTTTTCGGCTAAATGTAAACTAATTTTGGTGTTTCTTGAAAAATAAATTATTTGGATGCAACACTAATAAAATACATAGCACAAAAAAAATACATATACATGTTCACATTTGTAATAATACTACTGAATTGAATCTATAAATAATATTTATCTCACCTTAAACACCATTTTGGATTCATTTTTCCCTGAGCCCAAAGCGGTGCTTTATGGACCACCGTCTGCTGCTGCCATTGAATTTTGATAAAATTCTATATCTTATTTAACATTTTTGAACAGCCTTTTTTAATTTTTAGTCAGTGTGCCTGTAATGCCTTAAACTGTTGCCTGCATATGCAGCTCACTAGGTTTTGGAATGAGATAATTGTATATATGCATGCTAAATGGGCTCCATTAAATGGAAAAAGGAAATGCCGTTGCATACCTTGACCTTAAAAGTATTTACTGGCAGCTGGGTCATTATCTGGGTCTGTGTGTGCCTGCCTCCATCATTTGAGTCAGTCTACAGTCCACACACACGCACATAATCTTGTGTATTTCTATACTCCCTTCAGGGCTATCCTTTGCTCCTCCTTCTCTATCTAACGTTCTCTGGGGACTGAGATTATTGTGCCAACATCAAAGCCTGGCCTCCCCACGTCCCATTGTGTGTGACTGAGAGAATGAGAGAGCTAAAAAGTGGAAGTCTTGTGCTTAAGGTCACATTAAGGATGGGGAATAAGCTTTTCTCAGTGCTGCTATCTCCTTCATTCCACACTCTCTACGTATATACACATATAAAACTCCTTCCTGCGTTTTATATTTAGGTTATTTTCCTATTTCCTTTAATACTTCATGTTTCATCACACTCTTTCTCTGTCCTTTGTTTCAGGGTTTTTTTTTTTTTTTGTGCTCGGTTTTGTCAGTAATGGTCTGGCCAGTCCAGTGGAACACTTGATCCTTTGTTACGCTCTCTTTTCTCTCTCTCTCTCTCTCTCTCTCTCTCTCTCTCTCTCTCTCTCTCTCTCTCTCTCTCTCTC